>NW_023270426.1:13019472-13040764 GCF_011800145.1 Mirounga leonina
ATTTTAATTTAACATCTTATTTTATTAAGAGAAGTCCAAAAGTCTGTGTTAAAGGCTAAGAGAGTTCCCAGCCTCAGCATGTCTAAAGAAGTAAAACTTCTGAGCATCCCATGGAAGAGTGGAGAGATCATTGTACTACCAGATATGAGCCACAAATACAAGGGGAAAGACTGTTGCCACAGGGAAGTTCAACAGAACATACTTCTCAATAGGAAGATGGGGATTAATCCACTAGAAGTAGCTCCAGTTCTCCTTTATAGAACACTTAAAGAGTAAGGGAGGTGCCTTCAGGTTTTTCCCCTTATGAGTGACTAATATCTAAGAAGGGACAAGTTTTCACCTCTACTTTCTTCACTGAAGGACTTCCAGAATGAACAGATATGCCATGAAGGATGATGGAGACAGAGGACATAATTTGGAATAAGAACACAGTGATTTCACCCAGTACTTCCACCTGTGTGAACAAGTCCTTACACCTCGACACCTCAGTTTTCTCACCAGTAACAAAGTCGCCATGTTGTTTTGAAATCTATTGAGATAAAAAGTGTGAAGTGTCTTGTTCTCCACATTACACTTGCGATTTTTATTGCTACGTGTGTGTATAAATTCCAGAACGTTTTAAGAGAAGCAGCCTGACTTAGTTGTCCAAACACAGATGCTGTGACAGAAATGTAACTGTCACTCATAGGCAGCAGGAAGGATTTGAATCTTCATTCCATTCCCTGAGGATACATCTAAAGATATGCCTGGCACAGAAGAGCCCTGCAAAGTTTTTACAGTTACCACACACACAACTAAAATAAGCCTGGCTGGTTGTTTACATAAATGACAACCCTTTCTGATGACTTGAATTTAAGAGAAACCAACCCTTGAATTAAATCACCACATTTTTTTCTTTTTTTGCGATAGCCAGAAAGTAAGCCTAAAAAAAGTTAAGTTTGAAGTTATACTAATATTTGTTCTTGAAAAGACGTGAGGGAGGGGGTTGGGAGGGAAGGGGAATCTTACCAGTTTCCCAAAGTATATACTGTGATTCTTAGGCCTTGTAATAAATTTTCAGTGGATGAATCTGAGTACTGTACTTCATGACCTACAATATTTTGAGCGATGGTAGGCTAGAGGAAATGAACTATAGCATTGCGGTGAAGAGCATGGATTGTAGTTCCAGAAAGATATGTATTTGAATTTCAGGCTTTTTAGTTACTAGCTGTGAGATCTTGGATAAATAATTTGTGCAAGTCTTGGTTTCTTCATGTGGGAAGGGCCAATCATCATAATTATTGTCAGCTACAGTTTTAAGACTTAAACTGAAATAATATAAATAGAACTAAGTTGGGCACATTGTAAGATCTCAATAAATGATAACTCTGCTTATATTAGTTTTGATGCACGCTTTAATTGTTTAAAAGTAGAGATGATGGAATATATTTTAATGATATTCTGATTCCATTCATTTTCATAATTAACACACATGTGTACTTCTCATCTTAGAGCAGCATTTTTCTCTTATGTGGGTATATTCCCTTTTGTAAAACAAAATAAATCAATTTGATAATGAGGGGTGGGTATTACACTAAAAAATAAAATTTTTAATCTTTGTTGAAACATACACCAGACTTTTGAAAATCTCAAGACAGCTGTGTGTCCTCTTTCTGACCCAATGCACAAGTCCTTACATGGACAAAACTTTCTGTGTAATTAAAGGGGAACATGGACCTCCTCTAGCAAAGAGGAGATTTTTTTTTTAAATGAATAAACATTCAATATTGCAAATAAACCAACCCTTAATTTATCTGTTGTATAAACTCAAATTTTCATGTAGCGAGTTTTAGTGAAGTACCTTATATAGACTATTGCTGTTTAATGTTTCTGAAACATAGTAAAATGACACAATGTTTGCTAGATAAAGTTATTTTTAACCCAGGTTTATTATCCATGTTGGACCTAGCAGATTTTTATCCGGTGAGCCACTCACTGATATACTCTCAGTATTACTGCCAGGGGCTACTACTGAATCACACAAGCTGATTCATACTTTCCTTTAAAGCTTTTTCTGTACTAAAGAACCAGCAAACACAGTGATCTTTTTTCTCCCAGAAGAGTTTTTTTTTTTTTAACTTTTTATTTTCAATAAGTGTCTTTCAGAGATTTCTATAAAGTACTTATTCTCATAGCATATCAATATCTCCTGGAAATAATCGAACATTTGAATCTTAAAATCAATCACTAAGGTGGTAAGTTTACCAATAAATACTTGGCTTCACTCCTGGACTCAATACCATATTAAAATTAACGTAATATACTATTTCAATATTTGAAAATAACAAAGGGGTAATAGGCTCTAAAGACTTGCCTGGCAGCAAAATGGGATATTCCTACTATTAAAAACAAATCACAATGATATTTTGAATATATGTTCAAAGAAATGTTTTGAGAGATATAAAAAATCTTGAGGAGAGAAAGTTTAGCTATTAGGCAACTTTTGAATTTTCATTTCTGAAGTCTTAAATTAAGAAGGGAAGTAATTTAAGGAGAGGTTGTCACCCTAAGATAACTTACGTTATCTTCTCATTTGTGGTTTTGATCTGCTTTAGGTCAACTAATGAAGTCTGATTGTTTGCTTCATTTTTTTTTTATAAGCTATAGGACTTAGATAATCCATATGATACTTATGGTATTTTTTATTTTTTTGCAGTTCCATAGTAACAGTGAGAAACAACCTCGCACTGGCAGGAATTTTGTTTGGTTGCTGATATTTTGCATCCGCCTTGTGTGAAGGGACAGCAAGATCATTCAGGAAATTCAGTATACCCACAGAGAGAAGCCCAACATGACAGCTTATTTTGGGGAACATTCTATCCTGAGGATACATTTGTTCTTGGAGCAGTCTCAGAAAGGCTCCCCTTTACCAAACTGTGTCCTGATTAAAGGGACAGCTGATGTCCGCTACATAGAGAAGGGTCTCCTCTTGACAAAGTTGTCTTACTCCTGTCAATGGTTTTCCTATTGTAAGGAAGATATTTTATTGTTAAATATTTGATTATTGTCTGTTTCGAGCAGCACAGATTGCAAAATGGTTCCTAGAAGTCTGGGCACAGTCATCTGATAAATTTTAAATAGTAAATCCCTATAATAATGTATGTGGCATTTTTATTTGTTAAAGATATGCTTCTGATGTGGTATATATATACAATGGAATATTATGCAGCCATCAAAAGGAATGAGATCTTGCCATTTGCAACGACGTGGATGGAACTGGAGGGTATTATGTTGAGCGAAATAAGTCAAAAAGAGAAAGACGTGTATCATATGATCTCACTGATATGAGGAATTCTTAATCACAGGAAACAAACTGAGTGTTGTTGGAGTGGGGGGTGGGGTGGGAGGGATGGGGTGACTGGGTGATGGACACTGGGGAGGGTGTGTGCTCTGGTAAGCGCTGTGAATGTGCAAGACTGTTGAATCTCAGATTTGTACCTCTGAAACAAATAATGCAATATATCTTAAGAAAAAAAAAAAGAAGAAGAAGGTGGTAGCGGGAGGGGAAGAATGAAGCGGGGGAAATCGGAGGGGTAGACGAACCATGAGAGACGATGGACTCTGAAAAACAAACAGGATTCTAGAGGGGAGGGGGGTGGGAGGATGGGTTAGCCTGGTGGTGGGTATTGAGGAGGGCACATTCTGCATGGAGCACTGGGTGTTGTGCACAAACAATGAATCATGGAACACTTCATCTAAAACTAATGATGTAATGTATGGGGATTAACATAAGAATAAAATTAAAAAAAAATATTCAAAGTAAAAAAAGAAAAGATATGCTTCTGAAGAAGGAGGCTTGGCAATGTAACTGTTATTTCTTTACATTTTTTAAAATTTGTAATCTTTATGCTTGTAGCATAGTTTATTTAGTAACTAAAATTTGGAAATGAATTCAGAAGCTACTGGTTTTTTCCCCAGAGCATTTAGATGAAAGCAGATAATATTAATTGTAGATAAAAATTAAGAATGCTATTACTGCACTTAATCATGTTTTTCATCTTTCATTCTTCTGAATTATTTTCTTTTTTTTTTTTAAAGATTTTATTTATTTATTTGAGACAGAGAGAATGAGAGAGACAGAGCACATGAGAGGGGGGAGGGTCAGAGGGAGGAGCAGACTCCCCGCCGAGCAGGGAGCCCGATGCGGGACTCGATCCCGGGACTCCAGGATCGTGACCTGAGCCGAAGGCAGTCGCTTAACCAACTGAGCCACCCAGGCGCCCCTGAATTATTTTCTTTCTCTTACCTATAATTTCTACACAATCTTGAGATTTACTGTTCATGTGACTTCTTTTGCTAATGCAAGTCAGAATGGCTAAAATAACCTGTCATAAAGGAGAAGTAAAGAGTATGATATATTGAGTATGATACATAGGTAGGTAGCTCTACTTAACCAGTTTTTGGGAGTTTACACTCATGCTAAATTGCTTTTAGATTTAGCGAGTATCCCACAAACCTTCTAGAAAAATAAAATAATCAGCACTGTCTTACAAGGACAAGATAATTCACTGGTTGAGACGTGTCTGGTGGATCGTGAGTGTTCTTTGCCCTGAGTGATCTAGGTTGAGTGTGTCGCTACTTGATGCTAAGAACACAGACAAAACTATTTCACTTTTGGAGTCAGACTGCTGAAATTTTTTTTTTACTTGTGTCTGACCATCTTCAGTTTCTAATTTCTTCTCTTTGGCTTAGACTGTAGTTAATAATTATTTTCATCCTCAAAATTGAAACTACATTTCTCAAGACTTTTTGGTTATTGAGAATTAACTGATCTTCGGATAATCTTCCTAAGTTGTCTGTGAATCAAATACTGCCCTGTGCTGAAGTGGGCAGTTCTAAGACAAATTATTTCTCCACCGCACTGCTGGCTCATGCTGATGACTACTTCTAAAACGGCGAAACGTTCCCTGCATTGAATAAGTACTGATGGTGCAGACTGTCTTTCCTACTGGTCATTTGCTTTCAACTCACATTCACATCAAATTCCAAAGTGCTGTCTTCTTGGCGAAGGATAATGATGACGATGTGACCTACAGGTTAAAGATGTGGCTTGTCTGTCGTGTTCAGACTCTGGTATTTGAAGTTGAGAACTCTTTCCTGTTATTCAGTGGCCTGGTATTAGCACTTTGGTAAAGGAAATATGTGTACTTTTATCACATCTCTGTTCTCGCCTATCTTTATCCCAACTCTAAATCTTCTGACATCACCTTCAATGTTCTTTGTACTTCAGGAAGGGTAAAGAAACCTCTCAAAACCCTTGTCCATTTGTGCAAGAAACACACACACACACACACACAAATACATTTAGTGCCAAGTAGAGTGCCTGGCACAGAGGAAGTAGTCAATCAAGTGAATGAATTCAGTGAATAATTGAAAAGATAAAGGAATAACTAATGAAGTGAACTACAGTGAAATACAAAAGGATATGAAGGAAGATTTCAGTGAATTTTCAGGCTGATCAAGATGTTTTCATTTGTTACTGGCTTATGAAGGTCAAGATGAAGGTTCATCACTCTTCGGGATAGAGAGATTAAAATGGATGTCTCTTCGGGGCGCCTGGGTGGCTCAGTCGTTAAGCGTCTGCCTTCGGCTCAGGTCATGATCCCAGGGTCCTGGGATCGAGCCCCGCATCGGGCTCCCTGCTCAGCTGGGAGTCTGCTTCTCCCTCTCCCTCTCCCCCTGCTTGTGTTCCCTCTTTCGCTGTGTCTCTCTCTGTCAAATAAATAAATTAAAAAAAAATTAAAAAAAAAATGGATGTCTCTTCTAAGTTAAATAAACACATTGTTAGACATAAAAATTTCAAAATAATTTCTAAGCTATAGCTACAAGGTGATTGGTAATTTAATGAATGTAATTAGATTAGTGAGTACAAAGTATTTTAAGTAGAAATATTATATTCTAAAAATAAATAATCTATAAACCAGTAGATAGTTACTGTTTATTAACTTCATAGTTTTAAGACAGTGAGTCTCAAATTATATTTCATAGCAGAGTTTTAAGTGTTCTCCTCACCTTTTCTTTAACTTTTTGTTTCCCTTGGTGGTATATACCTCACTGAGAAATAGTAAAAATACAGAGAAATAATAACCTTAAGGGTTGAAAAGTTACATTAATCTTATCAAACATTTTCCTAGTCTAGATAATATGAAAAAATATATAAAAAGCACTTATATGGAAATATCCTATATTAGTAAAGATATGATTACTGTAATTTCTATCATAAAAAATCAAATAATAAATACATATGTGAATTATATACTAATTATATGCAAGTATACACTTACATTAGAGAGTTTTAGAGGCTCTCAAAAATATTCCATCCTTCCCCACCATGTAGTATTCATGGGATTTGAAAGGAATTGATCCTACTCTGAGTACTAAGGATGGGTTCTGATGGATCCTTTCCCGCTCCCACAGTGCTTCACTTGGGGGAGAACATATAGTTCAGATTTAAGTCAATCAGCATTTCTCCAGCCATAGTGATCCAGATATTTAGGATCTCCCAGTTAGAACAAAACATAGGACTTCTGTTCTAAGGTTATGGAAATCAAATATGATTCTCTATCTTCTGTCATAAACAAAGTCACCTGCAGTCCCAGTTACTATTGGCAGCCATTCTCTACACATGAAGAAAACAAGCCTTCAGAAGAGGCCAACCCTGTTGACAGAAGGCTGGCGAGATGGAAAGATTGGAGAGATTATCATGTGCTGATAATATCACTGATTAACCTTGAAGAACTTTTAACCTGTGCACTTTCTAGTCACATGAGCCAGCAAATTCCCTTATGAGTTAACTGCTATGAATTGCCTTTCCTGTTACTTGTAACTGAAAGTATCTTTCACTGTACAGTATCCGTCAAAACGTGGTCATTCATTGGCTGTGAGACATGAGAAAATCCAGGTGAAGATGACTTTTCTGAGACATGGCTTCTTAGGATTCCCTACTGTCACCTTGGTTTTACTGACTTGCAATTAGATTTTTTTTTTTATTGGAAGGATAAGAAAACTATTAAAGCAATGAAAATATAATATTCAGATAAACTATATTTAATTTTACAGCTAACAAATCTCTAAGAAATTTTAATAGTGATGCAAAGGACATAGATTCTACAGGGCCTAGAGTAGCAAAGCATTAGATAAAACATGAAGGATTTTAAGGAAAGCGATGGATGTAAGCAAAAGAATAAATGAAGATTGGGCTTCAAATGAAACAATTGGGTTTCCTGCATAAAAATCCAAAAAAAAAAAAAAAAGAAAAATGGAAGTACAAACATTAGGCTTTAATTGGTTGGAAGCAAAAGCCAATTCTGGCTGTGAAAAGAGAAAGGGAATTAATTGGTGGTATTACTGAGGCTCATGAAATCAGCAGAGGCTGCAGTTAGGGTGAGGAATAGACAGGAAAAAGAGGCCATTCTAGAGACTAAGAAGCAGGACTCATAACAGGGAAAAGCCAAACGAAGGTGCAGCTATTTAAGGGAGAGGTGACAAGGTGGAGTTGGTGGTGACTTGAGGGAAAGTCATTTCAGTGGAGACTATGAAAGTTCAGTTGGAGGAAGTTGAAGAGAGATGGAAAAATAAGCGACTGTCTTGATGAATTTTTCTATGAAAGGGAGCATAGAAGGACATGCGATAAGAGGCGTTTGCTTGTCTTTTAATGTTACTACTTAGTGTATTTCTATGATGATGGTGCTAACCATTGGCTGGAATACTTTTCCCTGCAAGTGTCCCTAGGCTGGTTCCTTCTCCTCCTTCCTTACCTCCTCAATCCTACATTACCTCCTGCTCCTGGTCATATATTCTTGTTTTATTTTCTCTACATCATTCATTCCTGTCTGAAAATATCTTCTGTATGTGTTTGGTTACCTTCACCCACTAAAATATGAAATTGATAAGAGCAGCAACTTTGTCGGGCTTATCACTGTATCACCCTCATCTAGAAAAATGCCTGTCACATAGCAGAGTCTCAGTAAATATTTGTGGGATAAATAAGCAAATGGATAACTAGACCTTCAATAGTTTCTTTCATTCTTTTTTTTTAAAGATTTTCCTTAAAATTTGTTTTTTTAGGATTTTATGTATTCATTTGACAGAGAGAGAGAGCACAAGCAGGGGAGTGGCAGGCAGAGGGAGATGGAGAAGCAGGCTTCCCACTGAGCCCAATGCGGGACTCAATCCCAGGACTCTGGGATCATGACCTGAGCTGAAGTCAGAAGCTTAACTGACTGAGCTACCCAGGCGCCCCTAAAGGTTTTACTTTTTAAGTAATCTCTATACTCAATGTGGGGCTCAAAAGTCACATGCTCCACCAACTGAACAAGCCGGGTACCCCTGGTTTCTTTCATTCTTAAACCACCAACATTCAAAGTCCCAGTCCAGTTGCTGAATAGCCAAGTTCAGACCCTTTGTCTGGACAGGGTCTGCTCCATCTTGGGTTATATGCTGGGTGGGGGGGCGGTGAGTACCTGAATTTATTGTCCTTTCAGAAGAGAATATGAGAGGAGAAAGGCATCTCCCACAGGGAAATCTGGGATTATTTGGCATCCCCAAATGGCAAATACTCATGGCAGTACAGAACTGTAAGGAGGAAAAAGGAATGTTTACTTCTTGCCATAAAAAAATCCATAAATGAAAAGTTTACATTCCTACTTATCAATTAACAGATTTCAATTTTATTCCCTCTGTTTCCTGAGAAAAGACTTTAGAATCAAGTGGTAGACAAGTCTTTCTGCTCACACAGATAAACATCCCCCTCCATTAAAACAGGTTGGAAGCCTAGAGATAATTAGACCCACTGTGTCAAGCAATCAGCAGACGGTGAAGAGGTCACAAAAAACAAGGACAATAGAGCTAACTCTTGAGAGAAACAGAAGGAAAGCCTTTGCAATCAGTAGAAAGAAGTTTTGGTTATTGTGTTTCATGGACTGACGTGTACTGGTTTGTGCGATGTTCCTTTGGTGTTTATCTCACCTTCTCCTTCCCCTCTGGTCTTCCCCGAGCATAGACACACCCAGACTCTCAGACATGGGCACAGTCACCTTGGGTCCATCACAGTGAAAGCTTAGTGAACTTCCCTAGGTCAACTCTGTGAAAGAAGCCATTTGCCTCCACAGGATTGTATCACTGCAGGAGGAATACCTACGAGGTATTTCTGTTTGCTTTTATTTATTTATTCTTTTTGATGCTTGGGATCTGTTAAGTTAGAAGAGCCCTTTGGAAATCCAAGATCTGCTTCATTGACTCTTTTCTCAATAGAACATTCATGCCTGCTAGAACGATAAATTTGATAGAATGATCAGCTCCATGAGAAGAGGGACAGTGTTAATTTCCTTCATGCCTAGCACCACGCCTAGTTCACAATGGGTTTTCAAAAACATATTTGGTGAATAATTGAATAAACAATTAAAAGTGAGTGGATAGATGAAGGCCAAAAGGACTGTAAAGACCTCCACTGTGGCTTTCTCTCTCTTCAGCTGCACTACTTCATTGTAAATCTACTGTCTGTTCTTACTCTTTCCTCATTGCTATGTTTCCTCTTTTACTCTCCTTTCTGGTCTTACTGATACTTACTCATTGAAGTTTGATAAGGCTTCCTGATAAACATTAGCACAAGAGCACATGAAGTATGTAGATTCATTAAGATTCTTCCTTGTTGTATGCATATATGTGATTTGTGATTCTCAGGAAAGATGCATTTTTGACAGATCACAAGTGATTTTGCAAATTGTATGTAGTAGTCTACAAGAGCCCTGATGAGCTTACAGTTTTTTTAGTTTAAAATATTGTTAATGGTGGAGGTATCAATGATTTATATATATTTCTAGAAGTTTTGTTGAAACACCCCCTTTGTCCTTTAAACTAGAGGGCAGACTTGTAGTTGTTTTTTTTTTTTTTAATTCAGTCCAGCTTTTAAAAACAAGACAATTTCAATTATTTTCATGCATAAGGACTTTTCTTTAACTTAATCATAAAAAAATAGTATCATTTATTTCATTATTTAGCCTGGTCAGCCAAGAATTCTGTAGACCAATATGTCTTCAATAAACCTGCTAATTTCTTCACCACCTCCTTCTGAAATCCTTTGGTAATATTCATTTAAGGAGGATTAACAGTGGAAAAGTCACTTTGTTTTTCAAGGACTTTCTGAAAGTCTGTTTTTGGACCAGCCATATCTCCCCGCCTCTCTTTTTGATCAGTGAGATGTAAGATAAGATTAATAACCATTATAAATAATTAGTGCTTACGCTGCCTTTCACCAGCCATTATTGAGATGACCTTTTTTTCATAAGTTGTTATGAACCAACTACATGTCGAACATCTGCACATTCCTCTAAAATGCACTAAAGTATAATCTACTCTGTGGGTTTTTTTTTTTTTTAAATAAGAAGGGGTAAGGAAACAGAACAGAATGTTAGAGTTGGAAGGGTTGACAGAAACAACTCAAGTAAGTCTTTTAGAAATAAAAGACCTAAGGCATAGAGAGGTGAGATGATTTCCTGAATTCCAGAGGCTACTAACTAGATGTGAGACCAATACCCAATCTTTGTACTTCCACACCTACCTAGTTAGTGGGGATTTTAATACCCAGAACACCAACTGCTCCACAGTTCATAACTTTACTCATAGGTTTTGTTTTGTTTTCTTTAAACTAAGGATCAAGGTGACTTAAAATCTTATTGTAGAAGTAAATGCTAATTATACTCTTGAACTGATGAGTTCCAAACTTGCCCACTGATTTTGCAGTCACTTGATCTAATATGCTCTATCCCTAGAAACAAATTCTGTGATTAGAAAAATTGCTGTCATTCCAACCTAAGTTCTTTTGGGATGGGCTATGTGATCAGGTTTGGGTGAGCCTAGGATGGAAAGAATCCAAACCCAGAAGTGATTCCCATCTGTAGACTGCGGAAGTCCTGCATGCACTTCCTGCTCTGGCAAGAAGTGCAGTGCATACAGGCTGACCCGGCACCACAAACACATCCAGGGAGAGATACAGCAACTGGCTGGAAGAAAGTGGCTGACGTCTTTGGACAAGCGAAGGGAAGAAGGAGCAGTGGTACAGATGAGTTGTGACACTGAACAGAATGTTCACCGGGCACAATTTACCGCCTCTGCCATCCTGCACCAGGAAAAGAAGCCTTTGTCAGAATGTGGCGAGGTGGAATCTTGGAGTCTGGGGGTCCCCGGGAAAGAAGATCATCACAAGGAGATGGAGTCTGGGGCGAAAACTACTGCCATCCTGCAAACCAACCCGTTTCTGTGGATGCGCCCCTCTTAGACAAGGAGTATGACTGTCAGCCCTGGTTCTAGATGCAAGCAAGCCATGGCTTGAGCACAAAACCACTGCTTCTGGCCTGCTTTGAATGCATTTTCCAGAAATGATGAATATGTGGTGATTCTTCCTGAATACTCATGCCTGGATCTGATTTGTGAGATGTTTTGAAGGGTTACTGTGGCTTTGTAATTGAGATTGTTTTCCCCTTGGGAAGTAACTGTTCTTCCCACAACCATTGTGGTTGCCTAGCAACAGGAAACAGTAGAACAGTCCACAGGGATTCTGAAGCTAAGGAATGGGGAGAGTTGATGTCTGTCCCATGGATGGGGTACACCAGCGGGCCTGACTTGAGATGGGAGAATGTTATAGCAAGAAATCTGTGGCCCCAGGGTCTGAAACCCCAGAGAGAATCAGGTGAGTTCCCAGCTCCTTCTGTCTCAAAAGAATTTGTGGGAATTTCTAGATGAAGGAGACTTTACTGGGTGCTTCAAAGAAAACCTTTCTTTAACGTCTGGGGGAAAACATCAAACAGACTTTTCACCTTATCCTGGAAAATGACCCCTTTCTTTGAATGGTGCTTCCATAGGGCAGGGTCTCATACAAAATAGGTGTTCAATAAATACTTGTTGAATGAATTAAATGTCCCTTACTTGCTCTTCTCAAAATCACATACTCACCCCAACCATTTTATTGGCATGGGGAGGGAAGGCTGAAGGTTATTAGAACCATTGTTATGAAATGTCACCTTCACCACTTCCTTGCCGGGAGATATCCACGAAAGAAGCTAGGTCATTCCAACTTTCCTCAGATAAAAACCCAAATCAACTCTGGCTACAAACATGGAAGTAAAATCCACCTCTATAATTGATCTACAGTTAATCACAGGGAAGTTCACAAGTAGGCACGATACGCATTTTCCCTTCAAATGTAGAAATACCTGCCACTTAGCATTTCCTTTTAAGCCTGGAATAGGAGACGACCATAACCTCCTCTGTAGAAAGAGCTAGATTGTGATGGGTGGTGTCCTGTGATAGGTACACTATAGCTCTGCTTAGTTAGGCTTTAAAATAGATTTTCATTACATGAAATGTGTGGGCCTTGTTTTTATTTGATTTTCACCTTGGGTCTACGGTCCATAGATGCTGTGGGAAATTCACAAATACCCCAAAGCCTTATGTGAGATGTTGTTTCTATGTGCAAAAGGTCTGTGACCTTCAAAAGATTAATAGTCCTTGGGAGGGAGGGAGTCTTATGTCTGTTAAAGAAAATGAAATTTAGCAAACACTCATTTTCTTTTAATTTCCCTGAACACAGCATCTAAAGAGATAATATGTCAATGTGCTGACAATCGGAGAGGTGAACATAATGTTACCGAATGACGAGAAAATGCCCTGTGATTAACAACTTTAAATAAATAGCCCGGTGTACAACCAGCAGGGAAGCCAAGTGAAAAGCAGGACTGTGTTCTCGCTGCAAATTATCATTGGTGTTTTTGTTCTCCTGGTATATGGAACTGAGCGTTCCGTGCAAGTAGAGAGCAGGGCTGTGAGCTTGAACACAGCGACTACATACTACCCTGGCTAACCCTTAGGTGGGTTCAGTTCAGCTCCTTCATTTCTACGCAGGAGCAAACTGGTCCCATGTGCCTGGGACCTACTTTTCTTTCCGTCCTTCTTCTCTTCTCATGCCCTTGAGACAGATCTTCTCTACAGTTTATAGAAACCAAATGGGAATTTGGTCCTCTGTTGGTCTAAGAAAAGAGGGTTAGGCCTTGGATGTGATTAACCTAGGGAATAGAGAAGGTATTTTCCCAGGAAATTCTTTCCCATAAGAATTGGGTGCTCAAGAGCTGTATTTCCAAGCCAGTTTTATTAAAGTCTTCTATTCATACGAACTAAGTGGTAACTGATTACTACCCCCGTAAAAAAAACACAGGGTAAAAGTTTGGAAAACAGATAGATACGTCACTGAAAGGAAGGAAATATTTATGTTCTTGTCACTTACTGAGGAAAAAAATGACTGTAAAGCTGAAATGTCCTATTAATACTCCCTGCTGATAGAAATTTAAAGGATTTTCTCAGTTTTTCCATGAACCCTGAAGTAAAACAAAACCACTGCAATAAAAACAAGCTTCATAAATACATTTGTTAATTCTCATTTTTCTCTCTCTCAAGGCTAATAGGCTTTCTCCTGAGTTATGCTACAAACATGACTTGTACTGTGTATGCTGAGTAGCTATGGTTACTCTGAGGCCATGACTCATGACCTTTAAATATTATTGTCAGGCAGCCAAAGCTCCTTCACTTTTAAATCAGTAGTTTTGTTTCAGGCATTATTAAAAGAAGGTGCTTTCAAATAGTACTTTCTCTTGTACATTTGTGGCGCATCTGAATATGCACATAAGGGTACCGTACCCACAGCTTTTTGTATTTTTTTTGTTGGGCTTCATACAGTGACCGTGTATTAATTTCTTGTGTGGTATATCACTGGGTGAATAAAAAACAAACAAAGATAGTCCTTGTCCTCTAGGAGGTATCACTGAGGAGTGCAAAAACATAGGTCAATAGATAATTATTTACATGATGAAATGTAATCAGGGCTGTAATAAGAGACAGACATACATACACTGCTTTGGACACAGAGGCAAGAAACACTTTTGACCGGTAGGATCAAAGAAGCTTCAAGAAAAGGCAGAATTTGAGTCATGGTGTGAAGAATAGGTAGGATTTTAACAAACATAGAAGAGAGCGAGAGCATTCTTGTCAGAGGAAACAACCAAAGAAAAGGATAAACACATAGTCTGGGATCACTGGGTAATACATTTGAGAAGAATATCACGTTTGTGAGATGTACTCATAGAAGATAAAATTAGTTAGATGGTAAGAGGGGGCAGCTTATTAAGGTCTTTCAAAACCATTTGTTGTTTTGTCCAGCAACATGATGACAAAGTTTGTTTTCCATTTCGTGATAAAGAGGTACTGTCAAGTAGAAAGCACCAAAATACTGGGTTTTGCTGATTTGGTATGATGCGAGAAGAGCAATTACCTCCCTCAGAACCCCAGCGTGTCCCTCCACTGAGTGGGAATCTAATTAATTTCGTTCAATAGTCACTGATTACTTTGTGAACATTTTAAAAGGTTTTAAGGTTTTTGAAAAGTGAAAGACATGCACAATAACATGGAAATAAAATAATACATTCATTAGGGAGATAGTAGGATAGAAAATAATAAAAGTACCCTGGGATTTTAAAGCAAGGCTTATTGGTTGGCAGGCAGAAGAATAAGACGTTAGGACTGGGGTGTTACTAAATCATCCATTTATTCATTCATTCGTTAAAAAATATTTATTGACCATTTATAGCCTTATTCAAGATGCCAAGGAAAGGGTAATAAAATAATAATAGAAAAAACTCCCTATCTTCAAGAAGTTTGCGTTTTCAGTTGGGAGGAAACATGATAAATACAATTAATAAGCAAATTCCATAGTATGCTAGAAGGTGGTAAGTATAGCAAAGAAAAATTAAGCAAGGTCATGAGGATAGATAGAGGGTGGGGAGGTCAATTTAATTTTTTAAAAAGATTTTCTTATTTATTTTAGAGAGAGAGAGAGAGAGAGCACACTCAAGTGGGGGGAGGGACAAAGGGAAGGGGAGAGAGACAGAATCTCAAGCAGACTCCCTGATGAGCATGGCGCTGGACTCGGGGCTCAATCTCATGACCCTGAGATCATGTCCTGAGTTGAAATCAAGAATTGGATGCTCAACCCACTAAGCCACCCAGGTGCCCTGAGAGGTCAATTTTAAAGGAGGGTGCATATGGTAGGCCTCACTGAGAAAAGATATTTGAACAAAGACAAGAAGGGAGTGGAAAAGAGTCAAGCAGACAAGTAAGGAGTACATGTTCCTGGCATTAGGACTTGACAGGAGAGTCTATATAAGGAGTTGTATGGGAAGAGAAAGTAGGGAGTGGGATGGAGTTCTACAATGGATGGGAAGGGTGAATGAGGTGGACCTCATATGCCATTATACGGGTTTCAGCTTTTATTCTGTGTGAAATGAGATCCCTTACTGGAGGGTTTTGAGCAGAGGAGTGACATAATTTTTATTATGGTAGATGTACTGAAAAGAGAATGTAGTGGGCAAAGATGGAAGCAGAGAGCACCATTTAGGAGGTTAATGCAATTCCAGGCACAAGCTGATGGTAGTCTGAGGCTTGGACCAGGGTGTTAGCAGTGAAGATGGTGAAAGTTGGCCAGATATGGGATATATTTTGACTGTAGAGCCAAGAGTTTCCTTTTGGATTGGATACGGATTCTGAGACAAAAAAGGAGTCAAGGTGTCAGCCTGAGTGAGTGGAAGGATGCTGTCATCATCAACTGAGAAGGGGAAGACTGCAAGCAGAAAATTGGGGGTATGAATTAGGGGTTAGGTTTGGAAATGGTGAAACTGAGATATCTATTAGACATCCCAGTGGGGATGTCAAGTAAGCAATTGCATAAACGAATCTGGAATTCAAGGGAGAAGTCTGGAAATGCGTACTTGGCAATGATCAGCATATTGATGAATTTAAAGCCATGAGGTTGGATGACATTACCAATGGAGTGGATATGAATAGAGAAGAGAGGAAGCCTTGGAGCATGCCAAAGGTGAGAGCGCAGGGAGAGAGAAAGAACCATCAAAGGAAACTGAGAGGGAGCAGCAGGTGGGACAGGAAGAAAACCTGGGCGCTTAGGACGTCCTGGAGCCAAGTGCAGAGAGCCTGTCAAGGAGGAAGCGATAAATCATGTCAAAAGCTGTCAAGTAAGGTGAGATGTGACAAATGATCACTAAATACAGTGATGTGGAGATCACTGATGAATTAAGGGCAGTTTCTGTGGAATAGTGCTTGTGAGAGTCTGGATGGAGAGCTGCCTTAACAAAACACAGGAGGAGAGACAGAATACAGCCTCATTAAAGAGGGGATCAGGGTGGGGCGCCTAGGTGGCTCAGTTGTTAAGCATTTGCCTTCAGCTCAGGTCATGATCCCGGGGTCCTAGGATGGAGCCCCGTGTTGGGCTCCCTGCTCCACAGGAAGCCTGCTTCTTCCTCTCTCACTCCCCCTGCTTGTGTTCCCTCTCTTGCTGTCTCTCTCTCTCTCTGTCAAATAAATAAATAAAATCTTAAAAAAAAAAAAGAAACACCCATTATTAAAAAAGGGGGGGAGGTCAGGGTAATCAAGTAGAAAGTAAAGGGTTAAGAGGGCTCAAGATGCAATAAATAACAGCATGTTTGTAAACTACTGGAAATGATCCCAGAAAGAGAGATTGAGTGAGAAACAGTGTAGGAGACAAAGAATTCCCCAAGTCTGCTGTTTAGTAGGATGATAGGCTTTCTTCCACATTTTCTTTTTCTTTTTTTAGTTGAAATAAGAGATTTTGCAGGTTTTCAGAACAGACTGTACTGTTCAGACTGCTTATGCTCAAGAGAACCTTTAAAAGCTATTCTATCTTCTTTGAGTGAAGTTTACATTCCATAGTTTTGATTTCCTTTAGAAAAGTTCAGAAATTGACATTTGGAGGAAATACTTTATGACAATTATCTTCAATGTCACAGTGTAAAGATCTATTTGATGTGGGACGTGTGTATGTGTATCTGTGTATACAACTGCGTGCACACTTGAAATAAAATTTTGGAATTCTAAACTCTTACTTTATTTCAGCACCATGTCTGCACGTTTAGAGTCAAATACCCAACAGAGAAACAAAAAGCCGGTAAGAAATGAAGTTTGCGTGAATTCTTTTTTTTTTTTTTAAAGCATTATAGTTAATAAAACTGTAACTTCTTTGATTAATGCTGAGATTTTCCTGATATAGTTTTGCTTTCACATTTTATTAGTAAAGATTTTAAAAGTAGAACATGGAATATCCTTTCTTCTAGTAGCATGCAGCCAAGTGGGGAGAGTGCCAACTAAGTGATACTATTGGGCAGTAGGGAAGTTAGGTGCTGTGATGTGGCCCCACGATATCACAGACATCCTGGTAACTCCAGAGTATTTGCTTATATGTGAGGAAATTCTGGAATTCAAACATGGTACCAATTGGGTAAATCACATTATGCAGTTTATTTAAGCTAAGGGTGAAGTCACAGTCTACTCTAGGTATTTCCAGTTCATGCTCTTTCTAGTTGGTTGATGACATACCTAGTTCTGACCTTTGAGATCTTGTCTCTTCCGTGAGCTCTCTTATGCCCTGGGACATCTAGGTTCTTTTTCCCCGAGCCTCATCTAGTACCTGTCTAGGCCTCGGATAGCAAATGTGAAGGCTGTTGAGAAACGTTGCGGCTGCAGGATGGGGACACGGGAGCTCATTATACTAGTCCTCCACGTTTATAAGAGAATTTGAGAATTTCCCTTAAAGAAAAAAAAAAGCTATCTGTACACCCTTGATTCAGTTTTACTAAGGACCCCCTTAGACTCCACCATGGACATTTCTGGAACAACCTCAGCTCTAATGTACAGGCAGTATGGTATAGAAGAAAGATCACAGGACTAGGAATCAGGCCCAAGTGTCCCACCTCCAAGCTGGGTGACCATAACCAAGTCATTTAAACTCTCAGGGTCTTATATTTCATCTATAAAATCAGGATGATGAGCTTTAATAGTCTACTTCAAATACGATGTTTGGCATGTGAAAATGGTTGGTAAAGTACCTACCAGTGCACTGGAGTATAGTTATTTGGAATCGATAGCATTCAAATGGGCTCCCCTGTGGGCCCGGGGACCTTGCTCTTGGATTTCTCGATTTCTTTCTGGATTCAGCAGCTCTGCCCTACTACTCCTGTCCCATCTCAGCATCATCAGCTAAGAACAACTGATCTAGTGAAGCGCATATCCAGAAGCCCACTCCTGCCGTTACTTTTTCAAAAACATTAACATCTCTTTTCTAAGTTACATTCACTTAACCTGGCCCCAGATAGCCTGGACGTATCCCTCAAATCCATAATTATCTTCAGGAGGAGGGTTTTGTTAAAGAAACAGAAGTCAAGGGAGACCAGCTTAGACTCGTAGAACATGAATTTTATTAAAAATCTACTTGCTAACGGTAGTGATCATTTAATCTTACATTGCTTTTTTTCAGCTGGGAAAAAAAAAAGCCTAATAATGAAGATTTTTAATACGCTTGTTGGAGCTACTTAGAATTCTGTTGTCCAAAGAGAAAGTATCACTCACCAATACCATATGAAAACATCTTTTTCTACTCTTAGAACCCTTGGATTAGCAGTTAAATTGCAGTTTTGGAAATGAGAGACTTCAGCTCACCAGTCTCCGTTTACTGCCTTTCCCTCTAACAACGCTAATCAATTAGCACCCTAGAGGTAACTCTCTAGTTGGCTGCGTTTGACACTGAAAAGGACAGGCGCCAATTACCACATTTAGGATTTCTGCCCAGGGCTCCCAATTAGCTTCCTGGAGTTCAGAATCTACTGCTTTCAATTTACATTTAAGACAGTTGGGAGCCCTGGGGCTGCAAGTAGCTGGTTCTGCTGTGTTCTACTGTGTTTTTACATTTCTAAAAGAATACATTTAGCTGGAGGAGGTTAGAATTAGAGACCTCAAGGCCATAAGACATCCACAATTAGTGCTGTCTGCTCATCACACGTTGCCTTTCAGATCTTGCAGCTCTTGGAATGGTCACTTGCCAGAGCCGATTCTGCTATGTACCATGAGGTACATACCAGCTTGCAAGTGCATCTCAGGTGCCTCTTGTAAATAGTGGCTGTTTGCTTTAGCAGAAGACATTGAAATTGAAGGATGAAATCTGTTTAATTCTGGGAAGATGTCTCGACCACCCACGCATAGCGAAACATTCTCCTCCTATCCGGAGATGGTGGTTTCCTATTTGTCTTCATTATACTGTTCCCTGAATAGTACCTCAATTTTTGGACTCTCCTTGTAAACTACATTCTTAGAGGGAGAACGTGCCTTTCTTTGTTCATCTCTGTGTCCACGGGCAGGGTCTCTGATAGCAAAACAGCACTCAGTCATTATTGTTTGAAATAGAACAAATGGACTGAGCCCCAGGCATGGCCCTAGGTGATTGACAGAGGCTGTCCTTCCGATTCCTTACAGCAGCAGATGGCTGGGGGGTTTCAGAATCACCACTCTCATATTGATACTTTCATTGTAATTATTACTACGTTAGAAATTAAGAAATTGAGGGCGCCTGGGTGGCTCAGTTGGTTAAGCGACTGCCTTCGACTCAGGTCATGATCCTGGAGTCCCTGGATTGAGTCCCGCATCGGGCTCCCTGCTAGGCAGGGAGTCTGCTTTGCCCTCTGACCCTATCCCCTCTCATGTGTTCTCCCTCAAATAAATAAATAAAATCTTTAAAAAAAAAAAAAGAAATTAAGAAATTGAGATTCAGGGGGGTTGGGAAAGAATTCAGCTACTGAGTGACCAAGGAATATGTGTGCCCCAGTAGTAGGAACATTCTGGGATAATGAGGTGTTAGTCTCACTATGATGAGATCCACATCTCAGGTGCCAGGTTGTCCCTGTTTATCTGCACCCTATTCTTCTGGGCCTGTTGGAGTGCATATAAATCATCTCATTTGAAGCTGTTGAGGAAATAAAAATTCTATCGCAAGGAGGCTTGACCTGAACCGGATACCTGGCTCAGGATTTCTCCCTCTGAACGATTCCTGCCCAGCTCTGACACACAGAGATGAATCATGTAAAACATGTGATGTCACTGGTTATGTGACATCCTCCAAAAGTGAGCATGTGGGTGTGAATTCATTAATGCTAGAATATGTATGAAGTAGTTCGCTCGTTGTGCAAAACTAAGCTTATTATAAAACCTCATAAACCCTTAGCTTTCAAGCTGCAATTTAGTGATGACTTCATTAAAGAATCATTATCTTAGGTGCCAAAAATATGAAGCACACTACCTAGAAAGTCAGCTCTCCAAAACGACCTTAAAGTAGCTGAAAGACTTTTGCATTTGATAAACTGGGGAGGGCAAGCAATGCCTTAAATTGTGCCAAATTGTATAAATTCTGTTCTTTTAATACTTAGTATGATATAGTATTATGTTTGCAGGAAGCAGGTATGTCGTCACATTCTCATATTTCTAAATTTTAATGTTCTAAAATGGCTTTCAGAAAATTCTTCCCATTGAGGAGCAAACTTTCAAATCATTTGTTAATATATTACTTGTGTTTGGGGCGCCTGGGTGGCTCAGTTGGTTAAGCGACTGCCTTCGGCTCAGGTCATGATCCTGGAGTCCCGGGATCGAGTCCCGCATCGGGCTCCCTGCTCGGCAGGGAGTCTGCTTCTCCCTCTGATCCTCCCCCCTCTCATGCTCTCTCTCTCTGTCTCATTCTCTCTCTCAAATAAATAAAAATAAAATCTTTAAAAATATATATATGTTACTTGTGTTTTAAATGACCATTTCAAGTGATTTAGAGGAAATATTCCTATTTATTCTTAGAATGAGATCAATATAGAACTGTATTTCTATGTATATTTAAATATAAAGATTTGTGGCTGTTCTAGAAAATTGGATATATGTGTATTTCACTTTAATTCATGAGAAATGATGTCTCAGAACTTTCTGTTTTGGATTTCTTTCTTTCCTCTGTTCTTTCCCTTTCTCTCCCCTTCTCCCTTTCTTTCCTTCCTTCCTTCCTTTCCTCCCTCCCTCCTTCCTTCCTCTTTCTCTTTCCTTCCTCCCTTCCTCCGTCCCTCCCACCCTCCCACCCTGCCTTCCTTCCTCTTTCTCTTTCCTTCCTCCCTTCCTCCCTCCCTCCCTCCCTTCCTTCCTTCCTTCCTCCCTCTTTCTCTTTCTTTCCTCCCACCCTTCCTTCCCTCCTTCCTTCCTTCCTCTCTTTCTCTTTCCTTCCTCCCTTCCCTCCCTCCCTCCCTCCCTCCCACTCTTCCTTCCTTCCTTCGTTCCTCCCTCTTTCTCTTTCCTTCCTCCCTTCCTCCCTCCCTCCCACTCTTCC
>NW_023270426.1:13040774-13163583 GCF_011800145.1 Mirounga leonina
CTTTCCTTCCTCCCTTCCTCCCTCCCTCCCACTCTTCCTTCCTTCCTTCCTCCCACCCTTCCTTCCTTCCTTCCTTCTTTCTTCCCTTCCTTCCCTTCCTTTCCTTCCTTCTGTCTCTCTCTTACTGAAGCAAACTTGACTTTGACATATGTATACAAACCAGTCAAGAGAAGGAAACTTTCCATCACCCCCAGGAGTTTCTCATGCTCCTCTGTCATCTCTCTCACCCACTTCTCCCCACCTGCCTATAGACCATTCTCAAGGAAGCACTGATTTGCTTTGTGTCACTGTGTATTATTTTGCATTTCCTTGAGCTTTATATAAATGGAGTCACACAGTATGTAACCCCTTTACTGGCTTCTTTCACTTGGCAAAACTGTTTTGAGCTTCATCTATGTTGTAGTGTGTATCAATAATTCATTTTTATTGAATAGTATCCCACTGTATTGAATGTAAGTTTGTTTATCCCTTCACCTGTTGGCTGACATTTAGGTTATTTCCAGTGTTTGACTCTGACAAATAAAGCTGCTATAAATATTCCCATACAAGTGTTTGTATGGACATATGCTTTCTTTTTTCTTGGGTGAATACCTAAGAGTGAAACAATTGAATCATACTGTAGATATACTTTTAATTTTCTTAAAAACCATCAAACTGTTTTTCAAAGTGGTGGTTACATTTTACATTTCTACCAGCATGTCGAGAGTTTGAGTTTATCCACATTCTCTCCAATCCCGGTAGGGTCAGCCTTTTCAGTTTTAGCCATTCTGATAGATGTAGTCCTCATCTCAGTGTGGCTTGCATTTGCATTTCCTTAATAGCTAATGGTGCTGAGCACCTTTATTGTGTTTATTTGCCATCCTTACATCTTATCTGGTGAAGTATATATTGAAATCTTTTGTCCATTTTTAAGTTTCTTGTTTCCTATTATTGGATTAGAATTCTTTATGTATTCTAGACACAAGTAGTTTTTCAGGTATGTGTTTTGCAATTACTTTCTCCAGTCTCTGGTTACTCTTCTCATTCTCTTAACAGTGTCTTTAGAAGGGCAGAAGTTATTAATTTTTATGAAGTCTAATTTATCACTTTGTACTTTCATGGATCAGACTTTTGGTATCTGATCTTTGCCCAAGGTCACAAATATTTTGTCTTGTTTTCTTCCAGAAGTCTTATAGTTTTAGGTTTTACATTTAGATCAACTGATCGATTTTGAGTTCACTGTGCTTGATGATAACTCAGAGCTGAGTCTCTCTCTAGGAATGTCCCTCAGTTGGAAGAGCTCTGATGCCCCAGGGTCATCTTGTATCCAATGACTGGTTGATGCTCTTTCCTTAGACTGAGGACAATTCTGAAAGGCCAGACCTGATCCACAACCCCCACAGAATTGCTGAGGCTGCTGTTGCATTTCTGCTCCCTCTTCCTTTATAGGTGTTGCTCCCAAGAGCCACCTCCAGTAATCTGCTCCCCAGGGACCCTAACCTAATAGAATCACAAAATCAAAATAGGTCTAACCTAATGCATAAGGTTTTGCAAATGGAAATTCATAGGAAATGCAAAACTGCCACTGTGCTGTCACTTAGGGCAAGACAAAAGATGAATAGATACTGTCATTGTAATTTTGATAGCCTTTCAGAGAAATATTTCTTCATAGAAGAGATTTAATGAATCTATGTTCACAGACTTTAAGGAAGCAAACTATTTAACAAAGTATGAAAATCTATTTGATCGAAAAAAACTGAGTTTTTCCCCACAAAAGAACACAAATAGTGTAGAAATTGAGTCTTTACTTCTGAGGATATCTGCTAGTTATCTAGACAGTATCTAACATTACTCTATCTGGAAGAGTAATGTTATCTCCCTAGATGCTGGGATGTGAGATAACACATCCATTGCAGTTTTTACCCATTGTTCAACCTCTCATATAGCTTCTTTCATGTTGAGATCTTGCAATAATTGAGGGGCTGATTCATATCATACTCTCCTGCCCCCATCCCCACTCTGTCCCTGTACAGTCATCTCAAATTCACCTAACATAAATTGTATAGCCTGAATGCTATACATAAGCAACTTCAACAGAGATTTCAGATCAAGTAGTGCATCGAATGGTGGTAGTGATGCTAGACTTGTAATCGGTGAGAAAGATAATTCTTCCTTCGGTTATTATCAAGAAAGACCAAAACTTCAATTCATTTCAGTTTAATTTGATTATTCTTAAAATTTTTGCAGGCTACTAGTTGCAGGCAGCAAATGGCTTAATATTTTATTTATCTGAAGAATTTATTTCTTTTTCACAACATCCATCCAAGGTGTGATGGAGAGGGATTCTATTCATCATAGTTAACTAAGAGACCCTCTGGATGGAAATTTCACCTGGGAATGCACTTCTGCAGTCCTCACAGGTAGCAAATGAAGGAGGGATAAATTGGAAGTTACATGTACCACTTCCATTTCATTAGTCAAAGAAGTCATGTGGCTTAAAACAGCTTCAAAAGCTGAGGAAGTGAAATAATATCATGAGCCTAAGAGAATTTTCAAAAATATGTTGGTGGACAAAAATTACAGCAATATAAAACTAGTTTAAAAAGAAAGAATTAAGCCTAAGGAAAAGAAAAAGAAATGCTATAGATGGATACAAAAGAAAACATTAGCTCTAGAATTTCTCATTTTAATAATAAGTTCTGTTTAACTTCGGAACAGAGGCCATAAGAAAGATCTTAGCCGTTCAAAATGAGGTTGGCCAAAGAACTAGGATTTCTTTAGAAAATGACCCTTCACAAGCAAATGGGCCAGATGACCCATTTTGTTTTAATTTCTATGATAAAGTATATGTATAAGAAACAAAAGGTCCTGTTTTCACATGCAAATGTGTTCCTTTATTTTTTTTAAATGTCAATGGGCAAAGAAATTTAAAAAACGTGTGGCACTGAAACAGATTGTTTACAGATAGGATGTTTTTCAGAATTTCCCCAAGAGGCATCAGTGGCTGAAGCATTTGAGTGTCTGCAAATATGTTTCATCAAATCCCCATGACATTTCTTTCTCCATTTGGCTCCTTCAAATGGCAAAGAGTTTCAAACAACGGGCACTATTTGGGGAATGCATGCCAATTGGTGCTGTGTGGTGCTGACACATTTTATTTTCTGTGAGGGTGGAAATGTTGAGAAGTCTGTATGTATAGAAGGAGGGAAGTTGTGAAGTACAAAAATGGGACAAAAGTTAAATGTATACACATTTAAATAGATAAAAGTTAAGTACATATATTTCATTTACTTTCAGGGCTATATTCTGAATAAACCCAAGTTTCATGTAAAATTTGCTCAACTTCTCAAACCTGAAGGTTTAGATCAGAGGAAGACATGGCAAGGGGGAAGTGTGTTTCCGGACCATCTAATCAATCAGTCTGACTCTGAGAGCACACTTCAATTGCTGTGGTCCGAAGAAAAATACTTTCCAAAACTGAGAGAGAATATCCTCCCAAAGGGCTAGGACAGTTATTCAATCTAGCCTTTCCCAAAGGAGTATGTCTCCTTGAGACTGGAAGAGTGACCCCTGAGGGAGAAGCACAAGGATGCAGGCTCTCAGGACTTAAGCTTGGCCTCTGTCTGCCTTCAATCTCATCAGGCAGATAGAATAACATTGGCTTAATTTGTTTTGATAGTTTTGTTAAACTGAAATTTGCTGCTAGGAATAATAGCCCCAGGTCTTCATGTCAATAGTTGAGCTCTTTGTGTTAGATCAAGTTTCAAAGTCAATTAGTTATTTCAAAATATGGCTAATAATTTGAATCAATGTGATGTGTTATCTGTACTTGATGAGGTTCAGAGAAATGAATGTTTCTCCAAGTTTTGATTAGAGTTTGCTTCTTCAAAAAGTTGACTCTCTCCTTGGACAAATTAATGCATTAAGACACAAGGATGAGAAGCTAATTTAGTCTCTGAAAATTCTATATCTTGTGAGAAAACTTACCACTCTTTCAACCCATTTATGAAGCATTTATAAATATACAAAATAAGTAATAGAAAATATTTATACCACCTATTATAACATAATATCCTTAATATGTTATGGTCTCATATAAATCAATGAGGAAAAAATTAGCCCTTAAAAATAAAAGTACAAAGGACACAAATCACAATTTACAAAAGTCTTAAGGCATACAGATATCCAATAAGATGTCCAAATTTGCAAATATCATATAATAGGTCCAAATAGTGGAAGACAAAGACACTAAAAATTTTTAAACTTAGGTATCATATTTACTTGTAAGTGTGACAGATATAAAAAGTATTTAGAAGCAGGGGGTCCAAGATGGCAATATAGGAATACCCTGAACTCACCACCTCCCACAGACACACCCAATCTATAGCTACATATGGATCATTTCCCTCTGAAAAGATCTGAAAACTAGATGAACTACTTTCTAAAGCAAAGTATCAAAGGACCTCAAGACATGGGTAAGAGAGGGAGAAACATAGTCTCATAAGCCTTTCACCCCTGGCCACAAACACAATAGGGAAGAATCTCCCCAGACAGGCATGTCTCCTAGAGGAGCAAGGTATTGGTGCCCTGCATTGGGCACCCCAGCCCCTGGGATCTGCAATGGAAAGATGAGCTGCCAGTATATCTGGCTTGGAAAAACAACAGGGCAGATGTCCAAAAATCCCAAAGTGCCAGGGGGAATTGAAATTTCCCCTTTTGGAGGGCTCACATGTGGTCTCACTCACCCCAAGATCCATTGAAAACATAGCTTGAAAAGTACCTAGACTATATGTGAAAGAGATTCATTTGGTGATCTTGAGGCTTTGGCAGGGGGTAGGGGAAGTAGGGGATGGCTGAGACACTACTCAGAGATGGAGGCATTGGGGAATGCCATTGTTGCACTTTCCTCAGAGCCTGCTAGGGCAAGTGGATGAGCTCAGATACTGCGCCCTCCTATGCCTTGGTGGTACAGCTAAGGGTGAGCAGTTGGGGCATTTGCTGAGGCTGGAGAGCATAGTTGGTTGCAGTCTCCCTTGATCTCTGGCTGGGGCAGGTGAGTGCAAATAGTTGTGTCATTCTCCTACTCCCAGCCTAAAGCCAGCATGCTCTCACAGACAAGGCATTCCTTTGCTGCATTGCTGAAGCCCATAAGTGCATACAATCAAGACATCTTCCCACTGCCTTTCTGAAGTTCTGCCTACTACACTCTTCAGCAGCCTTGCTAAAGCCAGAGTGTGCATGCAGTTTACACAGGGAACACCCCTTCATCACCTGGTGGTCTTGAGGATGGATGCTCCAGAGCTGCACAGGACCGTAACAACCAGAAAGACAATTCTTGTCAGGCACCACTCTCAGGGCCCTGTACCGACAGCAAGTTGAAACACACCTCCAGTCTTTCTTGAAAAATGCCTATTTTCTTAGTCTGGAGCTTTAGCCTGATGAATAGGCTTCAGGTTTACCACACATCTAGGACTAAGGAAGTGTATCCAGGGAATGTAAGTAGGGAGACATCATCCTTGTATACCCTTTAGCCTTACTACATCTCAATAAGACTTCTCAGAAAGGGACTTATACACTGAACTCAGGAAAAGAATGGCTGAATGTGGGATGCCTGGGTGCCTCAGTCGGTTAAGCGTCTGCCTTCGGCTCAGGTCATGATCCCAGGGTCCTGGGATCGAGTCCCACATTGGGCTCCCTGCTCGGCGGGGAGTCTGCTTCTCCCTCTGACCCTCTTCCCTCTCGTGCTGTCTCTCATTCTATCTCTCAAATAAATAAATAAAATCTTAAAAAAAAAAATAAAAATAAGGGCGCCTGGGTGGCTCAGATGGTTAAGCGTCTGCCTTCAGCTCAGGTCATGATCCCAGGGTCCTGGGATCGAGTCCCGCATCGGGCTCCCTGCTCCGTGGGGAGCCTGCTTCTCCCTCTGCCTCTGTCTCTCTCTCTGTCTCTCATGAATAAATAAATAAAATCTTTTTTTTAAAAAAAGAATGGCTGAATGCAGTGAGAACTTCCACAAGGAAAGAGAAAAACCTAAAGTACCAAATAGAAGTCACAGAGCTGAGGAAGACAATAACTGAAGGGAACAACATGCTAGAGGATTAAATAGCAGACTGGATGAAGTAGAACAATGTATTAGAGAGCTGGAATACAAAGCAGCAAAAAGACAAAAGAATTTTTTAAAAATGAAAATAACATAAGGGGCCTTCACGACAACATAAAGCAGAATAGCATTCCCATTATAGAGGTCCCATAAGGAGAAGATAGAAAAGGGTAGAAATTTTACTTGAAGAAATAAATGATAGATGCGAACTTCCCTTAGCTAGGGAAGGACACAGACATCCAGGTTCAGGAATTCCAGAGAGTTTCAAATGAAATGAACTCAAGGAGAGCCACACCAAAGCACATTAAAATAAAAATGTCAACAGTTAAAGATGAAGACAGAATCTTAAAAGAAGCAAGAGAAAAAAATTGTTATGTACAAGGGAAATCCCATAAGGCTATCAACAGTTTTCGCACCAGAAACTTTGCAAGGCAGAAGACAATGGCTTATGGCATATTCAAAGTGATGAAAAAAAACCCCTAAAAAACAAAAAACTTCTCACCAAAAATATTCTACCCAGCAAGGTTATCATTCCTATCTGAAGAAGAGATAAAGAGTTTTCCAACAGGCAAAAGTGAAAGGAGTTCATCACTACTAAAATGGCCTTACAAGAAGTATTAAAGGGACTACGTTAAGCTAAAAAGAAGTGGGCACTAGTTAAATACAAAAGTGAAAATCTCACTAGAAAAGGTAAATATGGTGTCAAGGTAGTAGATTAACCACTTATAAAGCTGCTAAGGAGGTTAAAACAAAAGTAGTAAAATTAACTAAAATTACTATTAGTTAAGTGATACATAAAAAGTTGTAAAAAGTGACATCAAAAACATCAAATGTGGAGGGAACAAAAATGTAGTTTTGGAATGTGCTTAAATTTAAATTGCTATTAATTTTAGATAGATTGTTAGATACATAGGGTGATATATGTGAAACTTACAGTAACCACAAAGCAAAAACTTAGAGTAATACATAAAGGAAAATGAGAAAGGAATATAAAATAACACTGGAAATGTTATCAATATAGAAGGGAAAAGAGAGAAAGAGAAGAAAAGAACAGAGAGGAACTACAAAAACAGCCAGAAAACAACTAACAAAATGGCAGTAAGTACATATCTATCAGTAATTACTTTAAATATAAATGGACTAAATTTCCAAGCAAAACACATAGAGGGGCTGAATGGGTAAAAAACAAAACAAAACAAAAATAAGACAGATCTGTACACTTCCTATAAGAGATTCACATCAGACACACAGACACTGAAAATGAAAGGATGAAAAAAGGTATATTGTAGAAATAAAAACAAAAAGAAAGCTGGTGTAGCTATAGTCATATCAGACAAAATAGATTTTAAAATAAAGATTGTAATAAAAGACAAAGACAGGCACTACATAATAATAAATGGGTCAATTCAGTAAGACCATATAATATTTATGAATATATACACACCCAACATAAGAGCACCAAAATATATACACCAAATATTAACAGACCTAAATGGAGAAATTTCCAGCAATACAATAGTGGCAGGGGATTTTAACACCCCACTTACATCAATGAATGGATCATCCAGGCAGAAAATTAACAAGAAACATCAGCCTTAAATGATGCATTAGACCAAATGGAGAGATCTATATCTATATCTATATCTATATCTATATCTATATCTATATCTACATCTCTATATCTACTTTTGTTTTTGATAGTTCATTACTAGTATATGGAAATGCAGCATATTTCTGCATATTTATTTTGTATCCTTCAACTTTACTGAACTATCAGAAAGAGAAATCAAGAAAACAATCTGATTTACAATCACATCAAAAAGAGTAAAATAGCTAGGCATAAATTTAACCAAGGAAGTCAAAGACCTGTACAATGAAAACTATGGCATTGATGAAAGAAATTGGATAAGACACAAATAAATGGAAAGATATTCCATGTTCATGGATTGGAAGAATTAATATTGTTAAAATATTCATACTACCCAAAGCAATCTATAGATTCAATGCAATCAAAATTCCAATGACATTTTTCATAGAACTAGAACAAAAAATTCTAAAATTTGTATGGAACCACAAAAGACCCCCAATTACCAAAACAATCTTTAAAAAGAACAAAACTGGAGGTATCATGCTCCCTGATTTCAAACTATACCACAAAGCTATAGTAATCAAAACAGTATGGTAATGGCATAGAAATAGACATATAGATGAATGGAAGAGAATAAAGAGCCCCGAAATAATCCATGTATATACGGTCAATTTATTTATAACCAAGAAGGCAAGAATATACAATGGGGAAAAGACAACCTCTTCAATATATGGTAATGGGAAAAGTGGACAGCCACATGCAAAAGAATGAAACTGGAATCTTATACAATATACAAAAATCAACTCAAAGTAGATTATAGATTTGAATGTAAGACCTGAAACCTTAAAACTTCTCGGAGAAACAAAGTGGGTAAGCTCCTTGATATCAGTCTTAGTGATTTTTGGGGGCTCTGACTCCAAAGGCAAAGGAAATAAAAGGAAAAATAAATAAATGGGACTACACCAAACCAAAAACCTTCTGCACAGGAAAGGAAACCATCAACAGAATAAAAAGACAACCTACTGAATAGGAAAAAAATATTTGTGAATATATATTGGATAAGGGGTTAATATCCAAAATATATAAAGAACTCATAAAACTCAATTACAAAGTATCTGATTAAAAAACAGGCAGAGGATCTGAATAGATATTTCTCCAAAGAAGAATACAGATGTCATAGGCACATAAACAATCTGCTCAACATTATTAATCATCAGGGAAATGCAAATAAAAACCACAATGTGTTATCATCTAATACTTGTTAGAATGGCTATTATAAAAAAGACAAGAAATAACAAGTGTTGGTGAGGATGTGGAGAAAAGGGAACTCTTGTGCTCTGTGGATGGGAATGTAAACTGGTGTAGCCACTATGGAAAGCAGTATGGAGGGTCTTCAAAAAATTACAAATAGCAGTGCCACACGACCCAGCAATTCCGCTGCTGGGTATCTATCCAAAGAAAATGAAAACACTAAATCAAAAAGGTATATGCCACCCACATATTCAATGCAGCATTATTTATAACAGCCAATGTATGGATATAACCTACGGATGAATGGATAAAGAAAATGTGGTACATATGTGCAATGGAATATTACTCAGCTATAAAAAATGAAATTTTGCCATTTGGGCAACATGGATGGACCTTGAGGCTATTATTCTAAGTGAAATAAGTCAGACAAAGAGAAATACCGTTTGATCTCACTTATACTTGAGATCTAAAAAACAAAAGAAACAAAACAGGACCCAAACTTGTAGATATAGAGAACAGATTTTGATTGCCATAGGGGATGAAGGCTGGGAGTGGGCAAAATGGGTGAAGAAGATTAATAAGTACAAGCTTCCAGTTATGAAAAAAATAATTATGGTGATGTAATGTACAGCATGGGGAATACAGTCAATAACATTGTATTAACTTTTTAAGGTGACAGACAGTAACTAGATTTATTATGGTGGCCATTTGGCAATGTATATAAATGTCAAAATACTTTATTATATACCTGAAACTAATATTATACTGTATGCCAATTACACCTCAAAAAAAGTATTGAAAATGTCATTACTGGCAAAGTTGTAAGAAAACTATGATTCTCATATACTGTGGGTGGGAGGGTTAATTTGCGGGATGTAATCAGAAATATGTATCAAGTATATACTCTAAAATCCAGTTACCACTTTTCCTGTTTATATTAAGAAAATAAAAAACAAGTCCACAAGGATGTATAAATATGCTTACTACACGGTTCTCCAATAGTAGGGAAAACTATATGCACTTAGTAACATTTATTGTGACCTTTAAATATATGGTAATTTTTAAATTAGAAATTAGGGAATATGGGGCACTTCACTGGCTTAGTCAGTAGAGCATGCGACTCTTGATCTCAGGGTCATGAGTTCAAGCTACACGTTGGGTGTAGAGCTTACTTAAAAAATTATGGAATAGAACATCTATCATCGTTCAAATATAGGTTATACCTATGACACATTGCTAATTGCAAATGATTACCATTTAGCCATATATAACCATGTATACCGTGAACTGATGTTTTACACATTATGTATCTCACAGGTACACACATACAAGTCTAGAAAGTAATGCACACACACACAGACAAAATAGAAAGTAATGCACCAAATGTGGCCTTAGTCTGCTTGGGCTGCCATAACGAAATACCACAGATTGGGGGGCTTCAATAATAGACATTTATTTCTCACAGTTCTGGTGGTTAAGTCAGAGATCGAGGTGCCAGCATGGTTGGTCCTGGCTTGCAGATGGTTGCCTGGTTGCTGTATTCTCATATTGTTGGGGTGGGAAGAGGTAAGGGGACAGGGAGAGAAAGGCATGAAGGAAAAGAAGGAGAGGGAGAGAGAAAAGGTACCAGAGGGACAGAGTACTCTGCTTTATTCCTTTAAGGACACTAATCCCATCATGAGGATCCCACCCTGATGACTATGTCTAAACGTTACGGCTTCCCAGAGACTACATCTCCTAATACTGTAACATTGGAAGTCAGGACTGCCACTTATGAATGCCAGTGGGCATGGGACACATTCAGTCCACAACATGCGTCAATCTCTGGGTGGTAGGAATCTGGATGAATTCCTCTTATTTTTATACCTTTCATCATATTTGAAGTTTTGGGACGTAATACATAGAAAATCATGGCACAGAGATAATGTCAGTACATGTCTTTTTCCCTTTCTCCTTTCCTATCCTTATAAAATTGAAGTCTACTTTATCTCTCCTCCTTTTCTCAACTTATATCACATTATGAGCTCCTGCAGGGTAAGGAATTTGATTAATTCATCTTTATCCCCCGGGGTTTAGCTCTGGGTCCTACATAAAAGGAGCTCAATAAATGTGTGAATGATTCTCATTGTGTTTGTTTTTGAATAACTGGACATATTGTGTTTTTCACTTAGGGAAGAAAATGTTCCTGAATCATACATTTAATGCAAAGGAAAATTAAATTGTAAGATATTTTTAAATTAAATGTGGTTCAGAACATTCTTTGGAAAGGAGCAAGCCCTGTTTTGCTTCCCTCAAATGCCTAAGGAAAATGCTATAAATTCTAGAACAGCCTGCTTTCCCTAGGGGCTCTTTCTACTTGGAATACTTCTTAAAATAGAAATATCTATGTCCATGGTGACTATATTCTGAATCTTATTAATTTTTCTCCTTCTGAATAAAACAGCCATTTAGGCTTCTTGCCTTCAGATGTGTTCTGACATTCTTTTTTGATCATGTCCCTGAAAATCTAGAAAAAAGTCTCTCATAATAACTTTCTTTATGGCTGCCTAACATGTAATGCTGAGATCCATATTGTCCAATCTCAAAACTGAGTTGTGGTTTAAAAGAAACAGTCTACGGGGTGGCTGGGTGGCTCAGTCGGTTAAGCACCTGCCTTCAGCTCAGGTCATGATCCAAGGGTCCAGAGGTCTCCCTCTGCCCCTCCCCCACTCACACTCTCTTTCTCTCTCTCTCTCTCCCAAATAAATAAAAAAATACTAAACAAAACAAAAGAAAAAAGAAACAGTCTAGTACCCATAAGGTACCTTTCAAATTCCTCAAGTTCCTAACCCTTAGTATACAAGGAAAATAATCATCATCATTTACCATCTGGATCAAATAAACCCAACTAAATTTTTTATTTTTAAAGTCCTTTTTTTAAATAATTTACAGAAGAATAAAGGCATAGTTTTTTTTTTAAAAAAATCCTATTAAAATTTTGATAAAAATTTAAACATAGCAAATATCTTTGTTATCTAGTAAAAATTGTGGCACATAAAAGATGGGAAAATATGGTTACACGTCCTCTTAACAAAAAAGGGAAGTCCAAGTTCTTGTTAAAAAATATTATGTGATAGGGCGCCTGGGTGGCTCAGTTGGTTAAGCAACTGCCTTCGGCTCAGGTCACGATCCTGGAGTCCCAGGATCGAGTCCCACATTGGGCTCCCTGCTCAGCAGGGAGTCTGCTTCTCCCTCTGACCCTCCCCCCTCTCATGCTCTCTCTCTCTATCTCATTCTCTCTCTCAAATAAATAAATAAATAAATATATATATTATGTGATAGACTTTGTCTTTTATGAGAATACCCTATGTCCTATTTAGTCTCTAGAGATGTGTTTTTTCATTCATTGACTCATGAGTTTGAGGATATTCATCTAAGTCTCTAGGAAGTCATGAGCTGAAAATGTATAGTCTATTTTACTTGCATGAGTAATTCCATTATCAACATTAGTGTCTAGAGCTACACTGTCCAAAATAAATAAACTGCAAGCCATCTATGTCATTTTAAATTTTCTAACAGCTACATTAAACACTTAAATAGGTGAAAGCAAATTTTAAGAATATATTTCATTTAACCTAATGTATCCAAAATATTGTCATTTTAACATGTACTCCATTTAAAAATATATTGAAATATCTTACATTCTCGTATATTGTGCTAAGTCTTCAAAATCTTGTGTGGGTTTTATTTTTTTAATTTTTTAAAAGATTTTATTTATTTATTTGACAGATAGAGACACAGCGAGAGAGGGAACACAAGCAGGGGGAGTGGGAGAGGGAGAAGCAGGCTTCCCGCTGAGCAGAGAGCCTGATGTGGGGCTCGATCCCAGGACCCTGGGATCATGACCTGAGCTGAAGGCAGACGCTTAACGACTGAGCCACCCAGGCGCCCCTTGTGTGTGTTTTATACTTACAATACATCTCAGTTCAAACTGACCACATCTCAAGTACTCAAAACCACATATGGTTAATGGCTAGTGCAGTGCACAGTACCGAGCAAGAGTGCTGCTCTTCATATTCATCTTCTGATTTGTCTAAGAACTGTGAAAATGTATTTCTCTGTCAATTTTCTTTTCTTTGGGCATTATGAATGGAAGATGGAAAATGCAGTATTCTCACCATGTCTAGTGAAAGCCAAAAGTGTAAAAATAATGTCTCCCCCTTTATACCTCGAAAGATGATTCAATACTTTTGGCAACACAATAGGAAATTGAAAGATGATTATTAATTTTACTATTGTATTGTACTTCTAGTCAATTACACAATTCTTTGCCTTTTAGTCTTTTTTAAAAAGTTACATTTGGAAATAATTGATAAATGATGATAAAAAATAATTCTTACAATGATTCAGTGGCAATATGTTTGAAATACAGGAAAAAAAGACCATTAAGATCCCACAAGATATCTTAGCTTCATAAAATGTTCCAATGCGTGGGCGCCTGGGTGGCTCAGATGGTTAGGCGTCTGCCTTCGGCTCAGGTCATGATCCCAGGGTCCTGAGATTGAGTCCCACATCGGGCTCCTGGCTCGGCAGGGAGCCTGCTTCTCCCTCTGACCCTCTCCCCTCTCATGCTGTTTCTCTCTTGCTCGCTCTCTAAAAAATAAATAAAATCTTAAAAAAAAAAAATGTTCCAATGGGTGTGTTGATAATTGGAAGATAGAATGAGTTTTACTATGCTTTTAAAAAATTAATATATATTCTTTGTTCTTTGTAAGAATCTCTAAAAAAGGATAAAAGACATGAAATACAGATTTTTAAGAATAGAACAGCTTGAAAAAAGAAAGTCAATACTACATTTGGGCCCAGTGAACTCTGTTGGTATACTGAAGATGAAATTTCATTAATTAAACAGTATATGGGGGGAAGTTTCAGATGTATATATATTAATCCTTCTTTCTTTTTCCATAAGGTTCTATCTCACAAGACAGCTTGTCTCAAGTTTCTGTAACTCCAGTTCCTTGGGGGCGGGGAGGGTGCCTGGCTGGCTCAGTTGAAGAGCATGTGACTCTTAGTCTCTGGGTTGCGAGTTCATGGCCCACATTGGGTGTAGAGATTACAATTGCTCTTCCTCTTGCTCTTCTTCTATCTCCTCCTTTCCATTTCAAAAGCCCAAAACAACAACACTAGCAAGAAAGTTAAGGAAGGGAAGAAATGGAGCTGATATAGAAATAACTTTCTTGAGCAGGCAGAAGAGGGTACAGGCTGTGCCCTCTTCTACTTTGTTTCAAATTCTTGCTCTTATATTATGTATAATGACCTACTTTCTCCAATAAAGAGTAACCAGGCTAGATATAGTCACATGATGCCAAGACCTCTAGAGTTTATAAGAGTCGCTGGCCTTTGTAATCAACCCTCAGCTTCTTTCCTAGGTTGTGAGCATCCAGAAGCTACACAATAGAAATCTAAAAACCTAGAGGTTAAAAAGATGATGATCTTTGCAAAAACTTTCTTCTATGGCTCAGGGGTCAGGCTAAGCATTTTTCAGTATTCCCACATTTAATCATTACAGCAGCCCCCACGGACTTATCATTTTCTCCATTTTTAGAGGGGAGGAAATGGAGGCTCAATCAACAAAATTCATTACAGTTAGTATTAAGGGAAAAATGAGTTACTAAAGGATATTAGGTATTTCAATGGGTTCTCTAGGAGAGTCGGAGAACCGGGCTTGGAGATCACGGCCAATTAACCACCCCAGATTCTGGGGAGGTACCTACTATTGCTGCCATTGGACATAGGCCCCACATCACTTGTCACTTCCCCTGAATATGAGGTATTACTTCTAAGTCCTCTGTCACTGCAGCCTCTGGAAACAGGATGATGACCCTGTCCACCCGGCCACATTCCATTCTATTTGGCACCTTTCTCATACCACTTTCGTCCACCTTGACATCTCAGGGTGGTGCCTCTGACTGATGGAGCCTGAGTCACAGGCCTACACCTTGGATGCAAAGGATGCTTGAGAGGGCGTTCCTGGCTTTTCCACTTTGGAGAGATGGGATTCATGAGATGGGAAATCTTCCAAACAGGTAAAGACACTAGGCCATCAAAACAGCATGACACATGGTTATCTCAGGGTACAAGATGAATTAGGTATAATGGTCTCCTTTCATAGATGAGAAAGCGAAGCCTACTGGGTAGCTAATCCTGGGCTGGTGTGCCCTCTTCTTTGATATGCTGGCCATGCTTCTTAGTCACATTCTGACTGAGAGACCTTAAAAGAAGTGGAAATTCACAGCAAAAGAGAGCTCTCCCATCTGTCCTCTGCTTACCTTATCATGTTGGAATGTACTATGGAAATTGTTACTGAACTTTTATCTGATCTGAAAGGATTCATAACATATTTCTCCTTTAGATCCTGGTAAAGAGAGGAGTCTGTGCAAATCCCAGGCTGGGTTGGGGTGGGGGAAGGCTTCTTGTGGAAAAGGTTTCTCACAGAACATCAAGTTCAACTGAGGACTTTCTAGCTAGGTTCTGGAACAATATCATTAGAGTACAGAAGTTCTTAACATTACAGTTAAAATTCTTGGATTTTTTTTTAAGTTTACTTATTTAGAACCTAAAATTCACTGGTGGAAAAAAATTACCTATACACTGAACTATCATAAAACATTTGTTGTTGATTATACACAGTATAGCAATAATTTATTCCCAAAACTGTTTGAAAAGCCACAGTCAGTTTGGGCAATAAAAGGCCATCACCGCCACCCCCCCCCCACCGGCTCCGCCATAAGCCAAGCTGAAAATCCTTCTTCCTACAGGCAAGTGCATTTCCTAAAAGACTGGGATACAGTAGGAACGTGAAAACATTGTTGGCTAATATGCCAAAGTACTCAAAATCTAAACCTAAGTATGATGTGTGGAAAAAAATAATCCTGTCACAAAAAGACTCGACTATTCAAAATACTGTCTTTACTAATGGGAAAAGTATTTGTATTATTATACGTCCCACTGAACAAAAATTCTATTTAAAAACAAATAGTATATTTTGGACTTTTTTTATTAAAGAAATCAAAATCCAAAATTTTTTCATTGTGTTCTCACAACAGTGCTGTGTAATAGGTAAAGAGTAGTTGAATTAATTTTAACATCAACTAATTCCTTCACTCCGTAATTTATGTGCTTTATAACTTGTTTTATACTAAGTTACTTTTTAAAATTGTGATAAAATCCATATCTTATAAAATGGACCATTTTAATGATTTTTATTTTTTATTTTTTTAAGATTTTATTTATTTATTGAGAGAGAGAGAATGAGAGACAGAGAGCATGAGAGGGAGGAGGGTCAGAGGGAGGAGCAGACTCCCTGCCGAGCAGGGAGCCCGATGCGGGACTCGATCCCGGGACTCCAGGATCATGACCTGAGCTGAAGGCAGTCGCCCAACCAACTGAGCCACCCAGGCGCCCCATTTTAATGATTTTTAAAATGCACAGCTGAGGAGTGTAAAGCATGTTTACATTTTTGTGCAACAATCTCCAGAACTTTCTCATTTTGCGAAGCTGAAAGTCGATATCCATTAAGTCCCTATTTTTTCCTCTCATTCATTTTTTAAAGACATAAAAATCTGTTTTTCATATCAAATTCCCTTGTTGTGTCCTATTTTATTATGAAGGAAATATATAGTCATTATTAAAATGTTCACTTCCTGGTCACTGGTGGTTGTGAGGTTTCAGTTATAGGAACCAGGCTCCCCTGGGAAGACATGCTACTTGCTCTCCCCTCTAGAAAGAGAAACTATGTTGTTTCGTTTGAGTTTGGGTCATTTCCCTAGGAAAAAAGGATTATTTTTTTTATTCATTTGCATGACTTACAGTAGAGGCAGCAAGAACGTAGTGATACTCTCATTCACTAAAATTTGATCTTTTACTTTAGAATAAAAATTGAAGGTAGCTAGCATAGAAACAAATTCCTAAACAAGGAATCCATAATTTGGGCCACATGGATGTCATTGAAGAAGATGCTTAAACAATCTAAAATTACATGCAAAATTGTGGTCGTGTGTGTGTAAGCATGTACGGGAGCATGTACATGGGTAAGCACACATGCAACACATGTATATGCATTTTTTTTATAAGAGAATTCACAGATATTATCAGGTGCTAAAAGAGATTTGTGATGCTCAAAGTTCTAAGAAATTATCCCATAAAATGAAAACAGTGGAGGGCTATTTTGGGTCACAGAACAAATTCTGTAACATAATACGAACCCAAATTCAGGTGTCCTCTTACCTGAATACCTGAAAACCAGTCCCAGTTTTACTGTTAATTTTACCTTAAACAATGGAAGATACACATTGCTTACTAGGTCCCTTTTCTCCTCTGATACTATATGTACATGGTCTCTAAAAAGCTATAAAGCAATGTTATTTGAGAAAGATCTGGAATATTTGAAAACAGGTTAGGACTGCCTCTCACTTCCTTCTAACATCTACCAGCATCCTCATCAAAGAGAAAAGAACAAGCCCCCAAAGCCAAGAACCGTATATTATGAATGAGCATAAAAAGGTTAAATTAACCACCAAGCTTCTGACATTCTTTTGATTTTTACATTAAAACTAAAATCCTAGGATTTTTGTATTGGAGAGAAATTCTAAGCTAAGAGTTCTGGTGAGGGTATTAATCCTGTCAGTCTTCTTACTGCTCATTTCCCCATTGCTTAGCTTCATCTGTCAAAGAGTGAGTCTTTAATAAATATTTTTTTAACTTAATGTGTTGAAGTGAATTAAAATGAGAGTTAGCTTGTTAAGAGTTTCTGGTAAGCCATTATTTAAAGTTATTTATGAAGCTATCAAACGTCACATGGTCATTTCTCTTTAACTTCCACGGCAACAATCTTTTTATAAGTTAATATCTGAGTCAACAATTCCTTTTGAATCTCTCTTCTTTTATTCTTTTTTCTATCAGTGATGCTATAGAAATGAAAAAGTAGTCAAATCTTGGGCGCCTGGGTGGCTCAGTCGGTTAAGCGACTGCCTTCGGCTCAGGTCATGATCCCAGGGTCCTGGGATCAAGTCCCACATCGGGCTCCCTGCTCTGTGGGGATCCTGCTTCTCCCTCTCCCCCTCCCCCTGCTTGTGTTCCCTCTCTCGCTGTGTCTCTCTCTGTCAAATAAATAAATAAATAATTTTTTAAAAATTTTTAAAAAAAGAAAAAAAGTAGTCAAATCTTTCACAGGATGAAAGATTGACCTTTAGAAATGTTTTGTTTTTTTTTTTTCCTAGAAAAGTTGTATCCTGGACCTTGCTACAGCAACCTGATATTGAATACAGGTCCATGTTGGACTTGGCCAAGGGGAATTCAGAGACCATAGTTCTGGAAAGACTGCCTGATAAAACATTCAATTCATAACTTAACAGAGATGACTTAGACAGAGGGTCTCTATACTTTTAGATTTCATAAACCCACAAGAATTTCCACCTCCACAATAATTGGGATTAGATCTCGTAGCACTGCCAACTTTTCATTTTTTTTGAAGAAAATTCACTAAAAGAATAATTTCCATATATTATCACCATCATTTGTTAAAGAAACATCCTCTTAACACCAAAGTATATAGAACGATCATAATCTCAGAATAAAGGACAGTTCTCTAAATGGAATAAATTTGGTTTCATGAAAAATTCATAATGTTTTTTTAAAATTTTACTTCCGTCTTTTTCTTGCTACGGGTGGAGATATTATCCCAAACCAATACAGATCTATGGGCTAGCATTTGGGAACCACTCATATAATTAAACCCCTTTGACCTGAGGTTTCGTTTCTCTTTCCAGATCCATTCTCCACCCTTCCCCTACTCTGCTTTCCAGGCTCACTGGTCTCTCTGGACTTGTCATTCAGGGTCTCTTACCCTCTGGCTTTTTTTGGGCTCAGCCCAAGGGAGATACAGAAGAACCCAGGGTAAGAGAAGAGGAAGTCAGGCTATTTATTCCACTGGTCTGTCCACCATTAGGTCTGAGCACAGGTTGGCAGTGGTTCTTTCTCTCTAGGTGTCAGCTCACAGACATGGCCCTCTCCTCAAGCTCTCTTTCTAGATATTCTGCTATTATCTCTTCCCCTACCTCTCCCATTCAAGGGGAGGCAAAGATTACCTTCACTTCTTGGGAGTGCCCCGCCATCCTTTGTTCATGCCCTTAACTGTGCCCACAGGTTTGTATATAGTCCCTCCACTAAACTCCCCTCAATCACTCCAATGGAGTGTTTCCTGCTCAGATGTACCCAATACATGCCTCATTTAAAGATGAGAAATTGAGGCCCGAAGAAGTGAAACCCAGAAGTCACACAGCCCAAGGGATGTGGTCAGGTCCAGAATGTGGCCTTCCAGATTACAAGCAGTGCTGTGCTTAGTCAGTGCTCATCTGACATCCTCCCAATGTCGATCTCCCTCACAGGCATATTGATAGGCACTTTCTAGAACCTTCTTTCCCCTGGACTTTGACAAGAGTTGTAGTGTGTTCAATTTTGAATAAAAATTATCGTATTAGCAGACTGTTTAGGCAATTCCAACACAGAGGAATACTGTTTCCATTAGAATGGATTGAAATCAGGAAAAATTGAGTTTTTTAAATGGTTGCCTAAATAGAAACTGGCAATTTAGCCTAAGATATTGTTGCAAAAGTTAAGCACAAAAGGACATGAGAGTGATGAAATTTCCACTGTAAGATGAATTCTGATCACCAAACAGGGTGGGTAGGGATAACATAAACTGTACAGAGTAAGGGGCTGAGGTGGGAGGCTACGGAAAAACTTTCATCAGCATGAGAGATATGAGCAGGTTATAGAAAGGTAAAGAAGTTTAGAGCCTTCAGTGCTGGTCAAGCAGGGGGAAAGCATAGAAGAGACATCGAGCATGAAGCTTGACCATTGCAAAATGTGTTGAAAGCATGTTTTATCTGGCATGAAGTGACTGAACCACTGGGCAGGAGCTGCTGCTGGATCCCTGTACATTCGAAGTTTCAGAATGCTGGAAACATTTAATCGTCTTAAACTGACCCACGTCAAAACGCTCTTCTGTGAAGGTGCTATTTGCTATCATCACACCTTTATTTAGCAATCTTACTTTTAAACAAATGCACACGCACATATTTAGCACATTAACTTTGTTCTAATTGCATACTTGAATTTCCCGCTACTATCGTTTGATCACTTGCTGTAACAAAAGTGCCGCAATGGGGACATCCTTTTACTAGGGTTTAAAAATAAGCTAGAAAGTTTTAATATCAAATGATTCTCTTTAAAGAAGTTGGGGCAATGGAATTACTAATAATAACATGAACTGAGCATTTCTAAGTAGTTACCTGCTTTAGCTTACTTAGTCTTCAGGACAACCCTGCCATCATCACCCAAGTCATGGCCACCTCCTGGCTTTCTGCTACTCAAGCTTGTACCTGGCCTTTGGCGAGCAGAATTTCCCTAGGGCTCTGACCCGCGCCAGCATCCCAGGCTGGATACATGGAAAGGATTGCTCAAAGAAGCCTATCAGCAGAGGGGAGTGCACCCCTGGTGCAACCACTTTCTTTGATGGCTGAGCCTTCAATCCATCAACAGCTACTTACTGGGCTCCTACTAAATGCTCAGCGCTGTGCAGGCAGGACCCTTTCTACCTGTGTTGCACGTGGATTCAGAGGCAGGGGGAGGATCTGGGTCAGAGACTTTGAACCAGTCCCGAAGAGTGGAAGGAGTTTGTATGGCTGAGGAAGAAGGGCAAGGTCATCATAAGACAAAGAAATACTGACTTAAAAGTAAGGAAGGGGACAATAAAAAGATGCTGAGATGGGTTAGTGTCATCGAGAAAATTTAAGTTAGATAAAAAGAATAGATTTTCCTCCAGATCCTCAAATGAGGACCCTGGACAACTAAACAATAATTGACTCACAATTTTGAATAAGATTTGTCAATTAGCAAACTGTCAACTTTAACACGCATGCGTAAGACTCTAGTGTCTTTATTGTAGCCAAAAAGTTTAATTTGAATTCTTAATTTGTAGCATTCTTTTAGTTTACTCATCTTGGTTATCTTAGTTACCTGTACTTAGATGACTGGATTGATATTTAGGTAGAAGTTTTTAAGACAAAAAGTAGAAGTTCAAAACTGGAACTCCCATTGAATTGCTGGAATTTACCACTCGAAAATCCACAGACAGGATCAAAACCCAAACACCTGTATAAATCATATATTTTCAACATGTGATAGCATTTAACAGACTTTTGATTAGTATAATTCACTCATCAATTACTTTAACTACCAAGACAGTTTTATGTTCATAATAAACGTAAGTGGCTTTATGTGGGGGTGTGGCCACATGTGCCTGAAGCAGAATGAACTTTATGGTAGAAGTCCCATTTTCTGCTTTTCCACCTTTCCATCCTGCAAAACTAGGACAGTGACTAACTATGCCTAACTTCTTTAGGGTCCTTGAAACAACACACCTGCCTCTAAAACTTCAAACCCCATGTATGTCCTTATCTCTGAAATTATTCTTGGTTTAATTTTTATTCCTTTGTTTGGTAAATGGGAGTTGCTTCCTTTCAAAGAGTGCTTGCCTATGTAGAAGCCATTTTCACGTCTGCATAGATACATTTATGGCTCTTTCCTTTAAGGGAGTGGGAGAACAGGAAGGCCAGTTAGAGAGTGGAGAGTGATAGCTTGCAGCTCGATCATAGGTGCCAAAGATAGACTGCATTCTTCAGTTTGCTCAGGACTCTCCTGTTCGGTAACACGTGGTGATTTCTTAAATCCACATGTATTAAAAAGTCCTATGGCATCTACTAGCACTCTTCAGGCAAGTCTATTTCATTTGGCTTTGACTTACAAAGCTTCTCTCTTGCTGGAAATGATTGTCCTTCTTGGCTAGGGAAATTTGGGATGTTTGGAGAGAAAGGTCTAGAGAAACCGATTAATTGATCTTGCTTGATCTACTCACAAAAAATTTAAGAAACTTCCTCTTGAGATCAAACATTAGACAAGAAGTTTCTCCCTGCAAATAGCAACTAGACCCAGAATTCCCAACCTTTTTGAAATAGTTTGGCCTCTTGAAATTTCCCCTTTCTACATAAAATGTTTTGTAGCATGAATTATCTATAGGTGTAAATACACAAGAGTTTTGTGTTGAGGTTCATTTTTTGAGATTTATTTTTTCTGGACTGACTTTTGAAATGTATTGGAATCATTATGGATGCTGAGGATCATTGATTTACTCCAGATATTGTTGTAGCCCAAGATGTTCATCCCCCAAAGTCTGATTGGTGTGTGTGGGGGGGGTTGGGGGTGGGGATTATGCAGCCTTGAGTGATCTAGGAGCCAGGCTCTTTTGGAATGTAGCACCATTTCTTTGCCCTGCATCCTATGGAGTTTCATTTATATGAGAGGCCCATGGCAGGGCCCTAGGGTTCAGAGTGCTGTACAAACAACTATAGGACCTGAATGAATGCTTTATCTTTATGGCTGGGTCCATTTACCACCAGATGGCTTTATTGTATCATTAGGAAATGCACACATGTATAAAATTGGTGGGCTCCTAAACCAAAGGAAGAAAACAAAGCAGCAGTCCAAAAAAAAGGAAAGAAAGAAAAGAAAAAAATAGAAAAAAGGAAAAGAAAAGAATGAAAACAGCTCTTTCTTTTCATGGGGTAATTGGAAGCAGCTATAGGAGCCTGAGCATTCACAAGAGAACAGGACACACCCAAGATGGCTGGAGGAAGGTCATAATCCTAGCACGTATGAAGTCTCCCTTTTCAAGTTTTCACATTGCCGTGTAATTGTTAATTAATTGTCAAGATAGCCAGAGTTGTCAGGAAGTGCTCTAGTCTCAGCAGGGCCTGTAATTGATATTTCCATACCAATGGTGTATATACTCTTTTGCTTGGAGATGAGAAAGATCAACTACAGAAAACCGTGGAGAGGCCAAGTCTCCATATCTGCTGATTTCAGTCATCCTAGCCATATTCTGGGCAAGAATGATCTGATTCTAAACCCTGTGGTATCTTTGTTTTAATGACACTTGTGATAAGAAAGTGACGATCAGAGGAATCGAGCTTCTCTGAGTTCACATGGTTCTGTTCCTCGGGATAGGTGGATGCTAAAAATAGAGGCATTCGAGGTGACAGCTCTCACTAGGAATGTGAAATTCTGGTCTTGGCCTCTTGAAGGAAGGTTCTGTTTGTATCAAGAACAAAAAGCTGCAGATGAACCAAATTCCAGTGTGGGTAATTTTAGTCTAACTTTCTAAAGTCGTTCATTGTCATAATTTAATATGCATTTTTTACCCTCCCACTTAGACATTAAACTGTTAAGTCAGACTCTTGTTTTTATAACATTTCACTGTTTTATTACTGTGTTGAAGAAAAGGAGATGATGTGTATGACTTTATTAACCCTGTCCTTAATCCATAAAGTTGCTTAAGATACACTCAGGAAGCTATCCATATCAAAAAGTAATACTTGATTATTTTTTTAAAGAAAGAGTCCCTGGAAACCGGACAGATGGCATTTATTTTGGCTCAAGTCGAGGCCTTGGAGATTTGCCTGAAGGAAGCAGAAGAAAAGGCTAAATCCTTATCTGAACAGGTAATAACTGTCATTCAGACTGGAAATCTATGTTCTTCAAGTGTTCAGTAGAACAAGTGTAAATCTAAATACATGTTTTACAAAAACCAGAAACAGATCTATAAATACAGAGAGCAAACTGACGGTTCCCAGAAGAAAGGGGGTCAGGGGATGGGCAAAATGGGTGAAAGGAGTGGGAGGTAGAGGCTTCCAGTTATGGAACATTCGTTCCATGGGAATGAATGGGAATAAAAGCGGTCATGGGAATAAAAGGCACAGCACAGGGAATAAAGTCAATGGTATTGTATACACTTGCAGTGAGCGAAGCAAACCTATAGAGACTGTGAATCACTATGTTGTACACCTGAAACTAACATTTCGTGTCAACTAGACTCAAGGTAAATAAACAAACCAATCAATCAATCAATCAATCAATCTGTTTTGACCTCTGCACCTATTGATACACACAAACACAGAGGACTTCATTCATTTTAGATATAACAATAATTACTTTAATCTTTATGGACCTTTCCAGCCTTTAAAACTCCTTTTACGTTTCTATTTTGGTTTTCGTTCACTAGCCCATGAGTTAGGCAAGCCATCTTTAAGCCAGTGGCTCTCTTGAATCCGTGAAGCATATTTGCATTACACACAGATAAGCCCAAAGGTAAGATAAAACCTACAGGAACCACACAGGAGCAGTTTTCTCAGATTATTTGAGGAAATAAAGTTTTTTTCAAATACTGGCTTCCCTCTTGGGTTTTTGAAATTCACAGGGGCTATGGAGCCCAGCCTGTAAGTGGGTAGCATCGCACGCTCTAGAGGTGACCTGTGTCCACAGCAAATCTCCGCTTTCAGAGTCATTGACTGTGGTATCAGCAAAGCTCAGACCAGGGACTGGACCATTTTCCCAATATTACACTTTGCAAATAGCATAGTGCATATAGCTAATCCGAATGTTATTGTTGCCCTTCCCCATGGGGAGGGGGGCTTGGCCCCAGAGGGCAAAGCTGCCTAGAGTCTGGTGATCCACTTCTGGTGATCATCGGTGGAGGAAAAAGGACAGAAATGTTATAAACATTTATTGATTTATCATGAACTGGTACATTTTTGTTATATATTTTTAGAGACTTATGGAAAAACAATTTTAAGTTTTCTTTTCATAACAAGGTCTGTCTAGCAAAATCTGATTGCGTAAGAATTTTATAAGAATTTTTGTGGAAACTAGGGGAGATGTGCCTGTGTTACAAGAAAACGAAGTATAATTGACGTATAATGTGGTGACATCCGCAAATGGCCTCCATTTCTTTTACCAATTTACCAAAAAAGTGCATCTCTTACTTTGGGATGTGTTTACTATTTACTGACCAAGTGTGATCGATGAAAAACTTATGTCAATGAATGAAAGGGTGTTGCCCTAGGCCCAGACCCATTTGGAAAAGTTTCTTTGTTAGCCACATGCCCTAACCTTGGCTTACCAATTGGTCTTTCTTCTAAAACAAACAAAAACAAGCCTCAAACTGTAGCAAAATTATGAATTATGAAGATTATGCTGATGAACCAGAGCCTCCAAACCTGGGAGAAAGTTTGAATGGCTAACAGCAAGAAGGTACTCCTGCTTGTACTAGTTGCACTGAGAAGATATATGTGTATTTTGCAATTTAATGCTTTTTAATGATTTCTCATTTAAACCAGTAAAATTCGGTTCACTCATAAAAGTACTCATTCCTTTTGTTCTTTATAAAATATATATATTTTTAAAGATTTTAGTTGTTTATTTGAGAGAGAGCAGGAGTGGGGGTAGGGGTGCAGAGGGAGAGGGAGAAGGAGAAGCAGGCTTCCCGCCGAGCAGGCAGCCCGATGTGGGACTCGATCCCAGGACCCTGAGATCATGACCTGAGCCGAAGGCAGACGCTTAACTGACTGAGCCACCCAGGCACCCCTGAAATATTTTTATCCGGTACAACTAGCCCTTAATACTGAAGATTCTTAGCTCGAGGATCCTTTCTATAATATCAAACTATTAGTCCCATTTTTTTTTTTAGTATTTAACAGTTTAAATATATAAAATAGAAACTGGATTTTACTCAACTTCTGTGTATCTACAATGAGTAAGATGCTAGTTAGGTGTTTGGGGAAGAAAGACATATAAGCAGGGCTTCTGTCCCCAGGTAGCTCACAACCAAAAGAATCACTGAAAGAGCTAGTGAGTGAAAACAGGTGTTTGTACGGCTCCAGATAAACTGCACAATAGCACTAAATTGCAGGGTCTATGTGTGTTATTTTCCTGAAGTATTGCTTTTGGAGTTGCCAAATTTGCCTAACTAAGTGAATTTAATTGGAAGTTGGTAATGGTTTGCAGAAAAGGAAAGGATGATATGTTAAAAAAAAAAAAAAAGCACATTATAGGCATTTTGAACATTACATTTTTAATTGAGTACTTATTAGATTTGGCTGTCTCTACTGTTGTAGTTGAAAAGGTTAATCAGATAGAGACACTGTTCTCAGAGGAGTTAATCCTGAAAGTTTTGCTTCCTCCAGTATTGCAGTTTAGCCTTATTCTTGAAAAGATACAAAGTATAAGAACAGTCCCTTCACCTCTGTTTTTAAATTCAGTAGACATTTTCCAAATGTGATGGCGGAAGAATAGGGAAAGGTAGGGGGGGGCAACTGACCTTTCTTAAGGCTAAGATAGGAGAATATTTCAGAATGGAACACCTGTGTCCAACAATCAAACATTTGTCCACTGGGTGCCACTGTCTTCCTTACCAGGCTATGCCACTAAGTGATGGCAAAAAGAGAAATTGTCACTAATATTCAAGACAATGATGTGTGTGTGTGTGTGTGTGCATCTGTAGGAATCTCTCTGCCTGTATCCATGTATACATGTTAAAGCTTCTTTTAAATATCGCTAATTTAGGACTTGTCACAAGGACCGTGGGAAATGCTAGCTGGTGTTCACTGGTAATCCAAATCATTTTGTCAGCCCTGTGGCTGAATATTGGCCAGGTAGGCTGGCCTGGCGGGCTAGAAACAGGTGGGGGGAAGCAAAGGAGATGGTGAGGACAAAGATTTGTGCTGGAACCAAGGAGTGGAACATGGTATTGTCAACAGTCGATCCTGCTTTTGAGAAAAGAGTAAATTTCACCGTTAGCCAAATTGTTTCCTCCTGGCTTTGCCTTAGACTAGAACATAGAATTAACTCGGAATGGAAAGTAAAGGGGTGCCGAAGGTTTCATCTGCACTAAGCACCTGTTGGTCCTGTGCCTCAGTTTATCTACACTGAACCTTTCTAAGGTCAGCAAGGTCCAGCAAGGTCTCTGTTGGTTCACTATGAAGAAGAAACCTACAAATAGTGAGGAAATAAGAAGATTGTGTCTACTTCCTCTATGACGTCACACAGTAAACAGAATTCTTGGTTGGTTTCCCTCTAGCTGACAATTTCTCTTTATTTCTCTGCAGTTGTGTCTCTATTGTCAAGATAAAAGCAATGAGATGGGGATAATTTACAATTAAGATTTATAGTCTGAGCTATTTATAGCTGTAAAAATTTTGCAGCAACTCACTTGGCCAGAGTGAGAAAGGGCCATGCGAATTAAACTCCTGTCCTAGGTAATACAGTAAATAACTCATCATTAGCAAGTTTTGCTAAAGAAAATACTTGATTATATTTCCAGCAGGTTGAGACCAGTGGGAGGAAATGCCTGGAAATTTGGTAGTAGATAAAGGACCAGGAGGGGCAGGTAGAAACAAAGGAAAAGTGTTAGGGGAGTAGAGAGAAAGCAGAGTAAAAATGTTTCTGGAGAAAATCATAAACAGTTTTTGCATGTGCGCTGGCTTCTGTCACCAGTGCAGACGGGAGGGACGAAGAAAGGGGCTTCAGTAGGCTGCAGTTTGTGGCCATACCAAATAAATAGATTCCACAGCTTTTCTGCTGGGATCCCAATGTTTTCGTGCTGAGAAAGTGTCAGGAAAACCCACAGTTTCACAATGGAGCGCAGACCCAGAGGTCACCCCAGTGCAGAGGGACTCTGCAGGGCGGCTCCTGAGACACTTCCTCTGGCCACGATTTTGACCCATGTCTCTCTCATTCATCAGCAGCTTCTGGTTCCCAGCTCCTAGCAGCAGATCCAGGAGAGCTCAGGCTCCATTACTTGCTAGTTAGTGACAGTGGGCAATTCGCATAATCTCTCCGAGGCTCAGGCAGCTGTCTTATCTAGAAGTGGGTTAGGGGCACCTGGGTGGCTCAGTTGGTTAAGTGTCCGACTCTTGATTTCAGCTCAGGTCATGATCTCAGGGTCGTGAGATGGAGCCCTGTGACTTCGGGCTCTGCGTTCAGCGGGGAGTCTGCTTGAGATCTCTCTCTCCCTCTGCCCCTCCCCCCTCAAATAAATAAATAAATCTAAAAAATATTAAAAGGGGGTAAACATACTGGTTTCATAGGCATTTGTGAAGTTTAATGAGAAGTGTATCTGGCTTTTAGTAGTACCTCAACAAGGGTTTATCTCTACTTTTAGTAGCCATAACAAAACTATACGGTTCTCTGCGTCATGTATCATGGACTAACGTGTGTGTGTGTGTATAAGGAGTTTCTCTTTTTTTGCTGGTATCTCTCAAAGTGTTTGAAAGACACTTAAGTTGTAACACAGCACTTCTTCAGATTCACGATCTTTGAGTCTTTCAAGCAGGACCCCAGCCAGGTCCCTTGTCCTAGCTTGGCTATTTGAGGGTCCGACTTTCTCATTCACTCTTTCCAAGCTATTCGTGTGGTAACGGGACCTGAGTACTTTCACCTTGTTCATCCTTTCTACTTCATCTCTTGGGTCTTCTGTTTCTACCCATTCTCTGATTTTGCTCAGAGTGGGAGCTGAATGGGCAGTGCTGGGATGTGGTCATTTCAGGATTTTATGGGGGAAACTGGGGAGTCAGGGAAATCTGTGATCATTCCTTCACCAAGGAGGTGAATCCATTGATGATTCTGTAGTCAGAATTAGCTTCAGGTACCTTACGGATATCGTACCTAGCAAAATATTAGTTACATATGAAGTGTGCCATACATACTAGCTGGGAAAGAGACGTGATTTGATGCAAGAGGAAGGAGGTGGGAAGCTTGGTGGGAAACTTGACTTTTTTTTCAAATCATTGTTTTTCCCAGGTAGGAATGAGACATAGACAAGATACAACAAAGAGCCCCTTTATGGTCTTTTGCAGCATAAAGCTAATTTTGCCCTTTTTGTTTCCATAAAGAGAGAATTATTGGTGGTACTCAGGATGCAGAGACATTAAAATGGAGAAGAACATGGTAGTATTTCCCAGTTTTTGGAAACAGCATGTGTGAGCCTTTTTCTTACTTCTTAGTAATAGCTCATGTTTCAGCTATGCATAATTTTTCCCTTACCCGATGAGAAGGACATTTCCGAAGGCCCAAAATAGAAGGCCCCTAGTAATGGGGCCTTCTTGTATCCTGACTCTGTAGCAAACTTGGCCACTTAGGTTATATCCAAAGAAGACTCCTTTCCCTTACTTTCACTCCCTGGTATCTCCCTGCCTAATATTCACCTCCATCTTAAATAATAACAGAAGCAATAATGGAGACACAGTGTGAAAGGGGGATGTTGGATGTGGGGTGGGGTGTCTAAGCAATCCCATAGGAATGCATGCCTTGTGCTAGACCTCTGCAATGCATTCTAAATGGTAGTCACTGAGTGGAAACTAACATTTATTAACACCTACACTGTTCTGGGTAATAGGCTTAGATTTATAGATGCTTCATTTAACCTACACAAGAATGCTAGGGGGGCCACCATTATGATGATCCCCATGAGGAACATGAGACTCAAAGACATTAAGTCATTTGCCCAAGGTCATACAATTAATAATGGCCAAACTGTATTAGAACCTAAGTATTTTTAAAGTCACAGTCACTATTCTTAAGAACACATGGTCACAAGTCAAAGCCACTTAGAAGAAGTTTCCCACTCAAGCAGCACTGAACAAAAACTTATCTCCAAACTGGAACCTGGAGAGTTCATTGATTGTTGGGCCTTACCCTCAGAGTTTCTATTTCATTAGATCTGAGGTGGGGGTCAACAATTCACATTTTTCACAGGTTCCCACTCTAAGTTGAGGTTAAGTTCTAGCCCTAACCCAAATCTATGGGCGAGGGGTCCTCTTCACCCTTGGCACAGAAACTGATTCCATCAGTTAGGATTCATCTTGGGTACATAGAACAAACAACCCCCAAAAAGAGTGGCCTAAACAAGTGGATGTTTATTTTTCACTCATATAATGTAAGTCTGGACACAGGAAGCCCAGGACAGGCGTGGTAGCTGCTTCACAACCCTCAAAAGCCTGGGCTATGTCTTCCATGCATTCACAAATATGGCTTCTGTTCTCAGCATCCAAGATGCATCTGCTGCAGCCATTTTTTTTTAAGATTTTATTTATTTATATATTTGAGAGAGAGAGAGAGAGAGAAAGAGATTGAGAGAAGGGGCAGAGGGAGAAGCAGACTCCCCGTGGAGCAGGGAGCCCAACACAGGACTTGATCCCAGAACCCTGGGATCATGAGCTGAGCCCAAGGCAGACAGACGCTTAACAGACTGAGCCACCCGGGCACCCTGCTGCAGCCATTCTACTCACATGTCAAGCAGCGTGAAGAAGGAAAAAGCAGATGCAAAAAAAGGGAAGGACAACTGCTAGCTGTGCAGCCCCTTTCAAGAACTTTTAAGAACTTTTCCCAAAAACTCAGTTTAAAAATTCTTATATAGGGCGCCTGGGTGGCTCAGTTGGTTGAGCAACTGCCTTCAGCTCAGGTCATGATCCTGGAGTCCCTGGATCGAGTCCCGCATCGGGCTCCCTGCTCGGCGGGGAGTCTGCTTCTCCCTCTGACCCTCCCCCCTCTCATGTGCTCTCTCTCTCCTCTCATCCTCTCTCTCAAATAAATAAATAAAATCTTTAAAAAAAAAATTCTTATATATCCCTGACCACTGCTATTTGCGTGGAGGCTAAGAAATATGAATATTTAGCTGGGCGCATTGCCACCCTAAGAGTATGGGGATTTTTTTACTAAGAAGGGGAAAATAGATATCAGGTTGGCAAATAGTGATCTCTGCCTTGCTCATCCAACCCCTTGACCATACTTTTGCACATGGTACCTTGTCCTGGTAACTTCAATGTTCTCCTACATGGGATACCCAGTTTTCCCAGCTCCATTTGTTGAAGAGATGATTCTTTCTCCACCAAATGGTCTTGACAGCCTCATCAAAAATCAATTGTTTATAGGTGTAGGATTCTGTAGACTCTCAATTTGGTTCCATTACTCTATAACTCTGTGACTTTCAGCAGGTACTTCTGGTTGGAAACCCCACGTAAATTTTTGAGCGGGGAATTTAGATTTGGTCTTCTGGGTCCTTTACCAAGATCCTTTCTTACTGTGAGAAGCACAGTGGACCTCTCTTACTTATGCAATAGCTGGAAATTGAATGATTCTTCTAACTGATCTTTTACCTTAAGCATTTAGTATAGCAAGCAAGCAAACAAGGACAAAGACAAAAGACTATGTTTGACTCTAATAATCCTACATTATTTATCATTTTATACCTAAGGCTCTAAAATAAACTCCCATTATTTGCTTCTTAGTATTCAATCTATATTTCCCTTAAGTATGGGAATAGAAAAAATAAAGATTTTTAGCAAATTTTTAGATGCTAAATATGTGTATGAATGGCTAAAAGTGATTTGATACATACTGAGATTGCCCCCCAAAAATGTTCTGGTTCTTTTTTCTTTGTTTAAATGCAACAGTAGATCCCTTGATGTCAAGTTTATTTGAAATAAGTAATGTGCCCTTGGTAGGAGTATTCATTTCTGCAAATGCTCAGAAATTATGCTTGATATGCCAATCTGAAATCATGAGTTTTTGTGAATGAGTTTTTGTTTTCCAGTCTATTTGGAAGTCTACTTTAATGCCATAAAATCACAAGCAGTCTGTTTGACCTGGAATGGGTTTCCTTATGACAATGAGACCTAGTTACTGGGAACTTCCTTTAACACTTTGGTCCTGGTTGAGTTTATAGCAGAATTCCCTCTTTAAACACACACACACACACACACACACACACACACACACACACCCTCTTACCTAAGCAGGTGTCAATCTTTACCCCCTATTGGATTGTTGGGCATTAACTGAGAGCTTAAGGGAACATAAGGGAAAAAAGACAAGCTAGTGAAGAGATGTGTTGTTTTGCATAGAGTCAGGCACAATGACAAATGGGCTTCTGTTGCCATTGTTGTTACAGGCAGGATGCATGGACGGCTGGCCTGTTACATAACTAAAGACTTCCTTTTGCTTGTAAATGTCAAGATCAAACAGAGGTCAGTTTTAAATAGCTGACTGGGCGCTAATAAATGTGACTTTCTTGTCTAAGAAAAAGCCAAAATGCCTTGTCCCTTAGGAGTCATGGCTGTGCTGATAAAAGCAGGTGTCTTTTTGCATGGACATTTTCTTTATAAGCTTTCTCAGAGATGGCAAACTCACTTTCACTTTCCTTAATCTCTGCAAGGAAATTAGTAAATTAGGTATATGCATTATATCAATTATTCATTTATTCATTCAGTAAATATTTATTAAGCCTGTACTGTGAGCTAGGCATTTTGCTAGGTACCCCTGTGTATGTTAGCTCATGCATTTCTTCCAAAGGCCCTGGGAAATCTTATCCCCATTTTGCAAATGATGAAAGCTCTTTTGTGGGATTGCAGCCCTCTTATCTGCTCTTTCTATACATTCTTCCTTGGTGACCAGCCCTAGGGGCACAAAATCTGCCAAGAACCACCTCTTCATCATTAGTCCTGATCTTCCTCATGACCCCAGACCTGAATATCCAACTGCCTACTGACTAGTACCACCGAAGTTCTCATTCAACTCAAGCTCGACTTGTTCATTAGCTTCCTGTTTCAGATCTGTTTCTTTTCCCACATCCCCTAAGCCTGGGACAGGGTCCCCAGCCGCCCTGTGGCTCTTATCAGAAATCCCTCCTGCTTTGATTCTTTCCTTTCCCTCGTCCCACACGGCCAGTCAAATGCCAAGTACCTCCTAGCAATGATGCTCAGATACTAATAATGATACCTCTCAAAGAGTTCTTGAAATCATCTTCTCTTCTTTATCTCTACCATCATTGCCCTTGTTCAGGCTCCCAACAGCAGAAACTTCCATTATGGTCCTTGTTTAATGGCTCCTCCACAGTACAACCAGAGGGAAGACTCCACACCACATATTTCTCCTTGGCTTAACTCTAAATTCGTTACCTTTGAACATCAGGATCAAATCTATACTCCTTAACTGATCCTACAATCATTGGTGGTCAGAGTCCCTACTTGTTTCTCCAGTTTTCTCTTACACCACTCCCTGCATATCACTATTATACCACTTCTGATTCCTTGCATGTACGATCTTCTCTCTTACCTTTTTCTCATTTTTTTTTAAGATTTTATTTATTTATTTGAGAGAGAGAATGAGATAAAGAGAGAGCATGAGAGGGGGGAGGGTCAGAGAGAGAGGCAGACTCCCTGATGAGCAGGGAGCCCGATGCGGGACTCGATCCCGGGACTCCAGGATCATGACCTGAGCCGAAGGCAGTCGCTTAACCAACTGAGCCACCCAGGCGCCCACCTTTTTCTCATTTAAGAAAAACAAAAGGCTTTGTTCCTCAGAGTCAAGTTGTATTTAATATATCCTTTTCACTCTGCTTCTGCCTAGCCTTGCTCCCACGACTTCCTCTTATCCTCTTTCCCATTATCCACAAAATCCCAACCGACTCCTGTTTTCGCATCTTTTTTTAGATGCTGCTTCCTCAAAAATGCTTTTCTTCTTCCTTCAGTTTGGAGTTAGATGTCCTTCCTAGGTACTCTCGTAATCCATCTCCCATTTCCCCACCAACTGTAATTATCCTACTACACCATATGCCTCATGGAAGAAGTTCAGACAGTGACTTCCCCGAGTCTCAAATCAAGTTCGAACCCACCCACTTATCTCTCTGATGTCAAAGCTCATGCTCCTTCCAATATAGCAATTTGAGTCAACCTATGAACAATGGGGACCCATTAAATGGGGCATATTCATATTTGTACTTAGAAAACTCTGAGGGGACTAAGAAGGACATATCTGCGAGGTGACTAGAGCCAGGCACATTGGTGTGTAGGCTCTTTCAAAAACCCGGTTTGGAAATGATAAGTGCCTATTCGTTCTGAAGAGAAGATAGAGACAAGATACTTAACAGGTGGATTTAGTGATTAATTAATGGAAAAGTAATATTCAAGACAGATCCCAAGTTTTAGGTGACTGGGTGATCAGTGGTTACCCCAACTATCTTATATTTGAATCAATAAATATTAAAGGTGATTCATTTCCTTTGAAAGGTTCCATGTGGGCTCAATTTACCCCATGTATGTTCTGGATTCTTCTTAAAGACTTGTAATTTGGATTTCCTCACTTAGGTCTTCTGAATGTTGTAGTCTTTTGATATTATATCAGACCCTTAATCCACATCTTAGAAATAGGTTTTTCTCCTCCCCATTTTTCAAGGAGAGGCTTCTTAGAGAAAATTTTGGATGACCATGTGTTTCATGTCTGAAGATCTCATTTATTAGCCTTAGGGACCACTTAATGTTTAAACTTGGAGTTACATAAATGCAAATCTCTTGCCATTATTGAATGGATGTATAGCGACAGCGCAGTCCTTGATACTCTTTAGGAGATATTCAAAGTCAAAACTATTTGCATAATAATACTAACATGTAATTGGCCTTTTCCGCTATCATTCTTTAACAAGTAGAGGTTTCCCAGATGTTACACGAAGACTGAACATACAGCAGGTATGAGAATCCAACTGCCCTGTATTAACCTAGACGTTGAAGAAGTTTGAGGAGAAAGGGAGACCCCTGAGAAGAAACTCAAGAATGGCAGAATGCATTTCCCCCAAGCCAGAGAGCAGAGTCAATGCTGAGTCCGACCAGCAGGGGGAGTCTGTGTCCTGTTGCGTGAAAGTGCTCTGAGAATGTGCTGGAACTTGGACCGACTGGGTGTATCCTAGGAATGAGTCCTAGGCCACTAACAGTTGTTGGCTTTAATTTCTCTGAACCTGATATTATTGCTTTTTGATTTTTACATCCAAGCATTTGACCTTTATATCCATGTCAATGATTAATTGCCTCACTTTTTCCCATGTCTCATTTCTCTCTGATATTCTTATCTGTTCATAAGACACAGAGCGCTTTTTTGGAGATTAAAGAAATCTTAGGAATCTCTATGCCTGGAACTTTATATTTCAATTATCGATTGATCTTTTGGTAAATATTTCTCTCTGTTTTCACTTAGAGCTTAAATGTGCCTTTATTACTTAGAGTTCCCTTCCCCGAACAACTTGGGGGTGTTATGGGTTGAACTGTGCCCCCTCCAAATTCAAATGTTGAAGTTCTAACTCCCAGGATCTCAGAACGTGACTTTTTTTTTTTTTTTGGAAATGGGGTTGTTGCAGATGTAATTTGTTAAGATGAGGACATAGTAGAGTAAGATGGGCCCCAATCCAACATGGCTGGTGTCCTAATAAAAAGTAGATATCTAAACACAGACATACAGGGAAAAAGTCACATGAAGACAAAGGCAGAGACCAGGGTGATGCATCTACAAGACAGGGAATGTCAAAGATTGCCAGCAAATCACCAGAAGCCAGAAGAGAGATACAGAAGAGATTCTTCACACCCTTTAGAAGGAATCAATCCAGGCACCTGGGTGGCTCAGTTGGTTAAGCGACTGCCTTCGGCTCAGGTCATGATCCTGGAGTCCCAAGATCGAGTCCCGCATTGGGCTTCCTGCTCGGCAGGGAGTCTGCTTCTCCCTCTGACCCTCCCCCCTCTCATGCTCTCTCTCTCATTCTCTCTCTCAAATAAATAAATAAAATCTTTAACAAAAAAAAAAAAAAAAAAAAAGAAGGAATCAATCCTACCAACTTCTTGATCCTGGACATCTAGCCTCCAGAAATGTGAGCCAATAAATTTATGATATTTAAGCCACACAATTTGTGGTACTCTTTTTTTTTTTTTTTAATTATTTATTTGGCAGAGAGATAGCACAAGCAGGGGGAGCAGCAGACAGAGGGAGAGGGAGAAACAGACTCCCCGTTGCGGGGCTCGATGCGGGGCTCAATCCCAGGACCCCGGAATCATGACCTGAGCCGAAGGCAGACGCTTAACCAACTGAGACACCCAGGCATCCACAGTTGATGGTACTCTTTTATAGCAACCCTAGCAAACTAATACAGGGGTAACTATGCTTCCAAATTATAGGCCTTTGGAGGTCTATTTTAAAATGTGCATGAACCTATAAATGGTTAGAAATACCTTTTTAAAGGCAGAAATATTAATAAATGTAAGAGTCTGTTTTGTCTAGGACAGAGGTAGGATGAGGAATGTGTTGTTTGTTTTCAACTGTAAAATTGAAACGAGACAAACCCAGTTCTGTAAACTAAATGTATCCTCAGCCAGAGGGGGGCCTCAGCCAGAGGGGGGCCTGCCCATTCCACAGGTGGAATAGATAATTTTTAAAGTGTTTACATCCATTATTTATTGCCAAAATATTTTCATAGTTTTTAGTACTAGTCCAAACAGCTTTCAGAGCATTTTATACAAGGAAAGTCTTTGTTTTTAAATGAAAACACTCCTTTCTCTGTAGTATAAGCTTTACAAGGTTTGTCAAGACTCAGTTTGTTGTTGAGTGACACTGGAAACCTATCCTGCAATATTATTTGCTATGTGTATGTGTATGGGTTGTGTAGGAGTTCTAGGAGAAAAGACAATGAGAGGAGATAAATGTGAAAATTCACATTAATTAATGGGGTGGTTTTCATAATTGCACTCCATGATGGATTGGGTGGATGATGAGAGAAAGAGAAGTTTTAAATATATTTGTGGCTTACACATACTGGGTAGGTCGTTCCATTTATTATGAGAGGGAAGTCTGGGGAATGTGTAAAATATGAGGATTTCATTTTGAATACATTGATTTTCAGATGCCTTGTATACATTCAGGTGACAATATTAAGTAGGTTGTTGGATATACATATACATTAGCCTGAAGCTAAGTGGTTGTATGTTTTAAAAATGGGAGTAACTGGCATGTTTAAATTACGGCACCGAATGAGATCAGCTGGAGAATTAGCATAGATAAGGGAGAGAGTTGGGCCCAAACCAAACTCTTAGGTTTCAATATTTAGAGAATTGAAAGAAAAAAAATGTAGCCAAGGAAAATGAGAATCAAGAAGAAATTCAGAGAACCAAGAGAATGTTTTAAGAGGCATGAAGTACTCAGATGTATAACATTTTACTGGGAGGTTGAATGAGATGACTAAAAACTTGTCCATTATGTTTGGTAAAACGCAGATCATAAACAACCTTAATAAGATTAGTGTCAGTAGATTAATGGAGGGAAGAGGCAATTGAAGAGAGAGAAATATAATTCAGGGCAGTCCTTTTCCCAATGCCTGGGAAATTTTTTCCTGTAGTTTGAGAGGGAGAGAGAACGAGAGAGAGAGAGGGCATGCCAAGGATGGTGAAGTAAGAGAATTCTGAGAATCTGATTTAAGACTCAGGACATAGAGGTGCCTCTACTTCCTAGTTAAAAAGCCAGTTAATTCTCTCTTTAAGCCAGTTTGCATTGGATTTCTGTAACATAACCAAAATGGTTCTGACAAAAAGAATTGTTGCCATACCTGAAACTCGAACTCAGTACACACACCGTGCCCCACCCCCTCCACCAAAGGAATACCTTCTAGCCTTTTTCTCGACAGTGGCCATGGAAGAAAAGGACAAAGAAGGTTCCCAGAGGTTAGAAGCAGACTCAAACACATCAGAAACATCATTCCCTGCACAGTCAGGACCCGCCTTGTTATTGCTAGCCAGTACAACGTGGTGTTCACGATGGCCAGTGACAACTGGACATTGTTTCCCCTTTTCCATTCTTTTAAAAAGGGAATTACATTGTGATTGTCCTGTTTTTAGGGAGGGTATATTTTTTATTTAATCCTTAGGCGCTGTATCATGATCAGTCTCATCTGCATGAGATTCAGAGTGGAATACGCGTAATTTGGAGATCTAAATGTGGAGCTAGATGCAGTAACTTGATATGACTTAGGGTTATCTCCTTTTGGGGGAGAGGGGAGTGCATTTTTGGATTCATGTAGAATAGATGCATCATATTATGCTGGAGCATTCTGGGAAATGCATATACTTATGACCATGGTATAATTGTGCTTAACACCCAGAGGATGGACTTTAACTGGCCTCTGTTTTTGTGTCTACCTTTTCTGGAGAAATGCTTTTACCAACTCCAATCTTATAATATGGTTGTCAATCATAGTCAAGGAAATGATCATTGAGCACATGACCTAGGTTCTAGTCAATTATTTCTTTTTCTAGTCAGTTATGATATACCATTTTCCTGACCATAAAGGCTAATCCCAGGGAGGTCATATGAACTAATATGGGCCAAATAGAGTCCTTTTTCCATTTGTTACTGAAGGACAAATTGTCTTACTATTGAGGTCATGAACGTGGAAGGCTATAGGTAACATTTTTTCCCAATGTGTGAAGAAAGCCCGTCTGCACTGGGAAATAATAAGGTGAACACATAGGAGCAGCACCAAGATACAGAGGTAAAAAGAGAGAGTATGATGACTTCTTCTGAGTCTGTGGATCTAGTTGTGAGTGAAACAAAAATCTACTTCCGTCTCCTCAGTTACATAAGCCATATTTTTTTTCTTAAAAAAAAAAAAAAGAGTGGGGTGGGGTGCCTGGGTGGCTCAGATGGTTAAGCATCTGCCTTCGGCTCAGGTCATGATCACAGGGTCCTGGGATCGAGTCCTGAGTAGGGCTCCCTGCTCAGCGAAGAGCCTGCTTCTCCCTCTGCCTCTGCCTCTCTCTCTCTCTCTCTCTCTCTGGCTCTCATGAATGAATAAATAAAACCTTAAAAAAAAAAAAGAGTGGGAATATCTAAGAAAGTGACAACAGTGTAGGTAGGCAATTATTTTAAGAAAAGTCATTATTTTAGGCTGTCAATGGACATCTTTTGTTCATGGGAATTACTATTAACATGTTTATATGCTAAACAAAATCAACCAGAAGGGGTGAGATAGATAATGCAGAAATGGATGGGGGTGTGTGGGTGTGCAGAAATGACAGGGGTGAAGGCTTTGTGATCAAGGAGATGGCCTTCAAAGCCTACTGAAAGGGCTGGGCTTTGATAGAAGAATATCTTCTCCATTTGTGTAATAAAGGATGCTTTCCCCTCTAAGTAACAGAAATCCAATTAAAGTAATGTAATAAGGCCAGCATGGAAGAACACGTTTTAAGGTGGAGCAGTTCCAACATTGGTTAATTCAGTGGCTCAAGAATGTCACCAAGAACACAGGTGCTACCCATCCTTTGCTCCACCATCCCCTGTGTCATATTTGTAAGAGATCTGCAGCAATTTCAAGAATTACAGGCAGTCCAAAGATACTGAGAAAAAGAGATTTACTTCCTCCTGTGTGTCTTAAAAAAAAAAAAAAAGGATCTGGTAAAATCCTTTTCCTGGGGCTCCAGGGGCCTCTCCTGGGTGCAGGCCCAGGCCTAAAATCATCTTTTATACCTGGGAATGAGACCAACATAGCTGGCTTATTTTCATTGTGATTCATTCCCTGGGACTGGACAAGGCCAAGCTCCCCTAAACACATGGCTGCTAGCTAATCCAAATTGGGTGCCTGGTAGCAAGGGATAAATAGGTAAACAACTGTTGGGAAATGAATTAGCAGTGTCTCCTGCAGTAAGGTTCATATATTGGCTGGTGAGAAGGTGAGGGAGTAGCCATCTGGCAGTTTCTATTTTTTTCAGTAAATTATTGATGAGATGGTCATTTGGGGTAAGGGGTGGGAGTGGAATTCTGAAGAGAGAGAAAGTAAGAAATGACATTTGAGGAAAGAATAGAGAATAATATTATCTCAGAAAAGAGGAAAGGCACTTTACTAAGAGAAAAATAGAACGACAGTTTGATTTCAGGGCAGCGGTACTCAACACTGAGATGTGTGATCATTAATTTAAAATGAAAGCAGTCAATCCAATTTTGTTATTTTTTTTCCTAACAGCATTCCATGAAATGATGTGATGCAAATAATTTTCGTGACCACTGAGAGCTAACTAGAAAGTCATTGTATTTTTATAAAGGTGAAATTCATATAGCATACGATTAACCATTTTGAAGGACGCAATTCGGGGGCATTGAATGGATTCACAGTGTTATGCAACCACCACCTCTCTCAAGTTCAACACTATTTTGGGTGGCTCAGTCGGTTAAGCATCTGCTTTCGGCTCAGGTCATGATCCCAGAGTCCTGGGATCAAGTCCCACATCGAGTCCCACATCGAGTCCCACATCGGGCTCCCTGCTCAGCAGGGAGTCTGCTTCCCCTTCTAACCCTCCCCACTGCTGGTGCTCTCTCTCTCTCAAGTAAATAAATAAAATCTTAAAAAAAAAAAGTTCAACACTTTTTCTTCATCACAGAGCACTTTACACCTGTTAAGTAATTGCTCCCCACAACCTCCTCATCTTATCCCCTGACAACCACAAATGTGCTTTCTGTCTCCATGGGTTTACCTATTCTGGAGATTTTGTATGAAAAGAATCATACAGTATGTGACCTTTTGTGTCTGGCTTCTTTCACTTAGCCCAATGTTTTTGCAGTTCATCCAAGTTACAGCAAGCAAGCCTCAGTACTTCATTCCTTTTATGGTTGAATAATATTCATCAGATGTATACAACACAATTCCTTTTTCATTCCTCTGTTGGGGGACAGTTGGCTTCCATCTTTAAGCTATTATGAACAATGTTGCTATAAGCATTTCTATACAAATTTCTGGGTAGATACATGCTTTCATTTCTCTTGGGTGCATACCCAGGAATGGAATGGTTAGGTCATATGGTAATTCTAACTTTTTGATGAACTACCAAACTGTTTCCCACAACAGTTGCACTATTTTGCACCCCCAACATCAATGTACCGGTTCCTATTTCTCCACATCCTCACCAATACTTTTTATTTTTCATTTTTTAGATTACAGCCATCGCAGTGTCTATGAAGTGGAATCTCATTGTAGTTTTGACTTGCATTGAGCAATGCAATGCTATTGAACTTTTTTTCTTTTTCTTTCTTTCTTTTTTGGAATTAGGAAACATTTCCAATTTTATTCGTACAATTATTAACCAAAGTTACAAAAGTAGATTTATAAAGTCACATGTCAATAACAAAACAGAAAGGAAATGAAATGTATGACATCTTGAAAAGTTCCAAAGAAATACACCCTGGGCTAAAAATCTGCCGTTAAACTATGGTTGCACAACAAGCTATATTCATTACTGCATTTTCTCAATAAATTCTTCCTTGTATTTGTTAGACTGATTCACTCTCTTGTACATCAATTGAGATTTCCTACATTTCCTTCACTCAGTTTTGCTAATTTGTGTATTTCTAAGAATGTTCCTATTTCATCTAGATAATCGACTTTGCTGGCATCCAACTGTTCATAGTCTCTCTTAATCTTTTTAATTTCTAGAAGGTTGATAAAGATGTCCTCACTTTTACTTCTCTTTTCAGTTATTTTTGACTTTTCTTTCTTTTTTAAAAAGTCAGCATAGCCCCTGGGTGGCTCAGTCGGTTAAGCGTCTGTCTTTGGCTTAGGTCATGACCCCAGGGTCCTGGGACAGAGCCCCATGTTGGGCTCCCTGCTCAGCGGGGAGCCTGCTTCTCCCTCTCCCTCTGTCTGCTGCTTCCCCTGCTTGTGCTCTCTCTCTTTCTGTCAAATAAATAAATAAAATAAATTTAAATCTTTTCAAAAAAGTCAATATAGCTAAAGATTTGTCAACTTCGGGAATCATTTCCAAGAACCAACTTTTGGTTTCATCACTTCTTTTATTTTTCAATTCTCTATTTTGTTTATCTTCTCAGTCTTTATCATTTGATCCCTCTACTGGCTTTGGGCTTAGTCTGTTCTTTTTCTTCAAGGTGTGAAGTTAAATTGTTGATTTGACATTTCTTCTAAATGTAGGTGTTTTCTGCTATAAATTTTATTCTGGTATTGCCTTTGCTGCATCCCCTAAGTTTTGGTATGTTGTGCTTTTCTTTTCAATTGTGTCTAAGTACTTTCTAATATCTCTTGTGATTTCTTCTTTGACTCACTTATTCTTTCAGAATGTGTTGTTTTATTTCCATTTCCATTCATTTTCAAAGTTTCTAGTTTTCCTTTTGTTACTGATTTCTAGTTCATTCCATTCTGGTTGGAGAAGGTACTTTGTATCATTTCAATCCTTTTAACATTAGGTCTAACATATGGTCTGTTCTGGAGAATGTTCCAAGTGCACTTGGGAAGAAAGTGTATTCTGCTGGTGTTGGCTGATACGTCCTATACATATCTATTAGGTCTAGTTAGTTTGAAGTGTTGTTCAAGTCCATTTCCTTACTGATCTTCTGTCTTAGATGTTCTATACATTATTAAGAGCGGGGTATTGAAGTCCTATTACTGTTTATTGCCACTATATCTCCTTTAAATTTTGTCAATGGTTTTTTCATATATTTGGGGGGTCTATTTGGTGCATATATGTTTATAGTTTTGATGAATTGATACTTCTATCAGTATATAATACCCTTCCTTGTAATTGGTACTAATTTTGACATAGCATCTATTTTGTCTGTCACCCCAGCTCTCTTCTGGCTAGTATTTGCATGGAATATCTTTTTTCATCTTTTCACTTTAGACCTATTTGTTTCTTCAAGTCTGAAGTTAGTCTCTTGTAAGCAGCATATAGTTAGATCATGTGTTTTATCCATTCCATAAGTCTCTGTCTTTTAACTGGTGAGTCTAAACCATTCACTTTTATTTATTTTTTTTAAAGATGTTATTTATTTATTTGAGAGAGAGAGAGAGCAGATGAAGAGCAGAGGGAGAGGGACAAGCAGACTATATGCTGAGCACAGAGCCGGACTTGGGGCTTGATCTCAGGACCCCAAGATCATGACCTGAGCCAAAATCAAGAGTAGGACGTTCAACCAACTAAGCCACCCAGACACTCCTAAACCATTTACTTTTAAAGTACTACTGATAATGAAGTATGTACTTCCACTATTTTGCTATTTGTTTTCTATAAATCTTAACATCTTTTTGTTCCTCAATTCCTCCAATGCTGCCTTCTTTTGTGTTTAACTATTCCTAGTATACCATTTTGATTCACTTTGGGTTTTTTGTATCTTTTTTTAGTTATTTGCCCCTATAATGTGTATTTAAGTATGCCTTGTAGTGCCCCATAGGTCCCTTAGGTCTATTCATCTCTCTTTATTCTTTTTCCTTTCTGCTCCTCAGACGAGGCAATTTCACTCACTCTACCTTCAAGTTTGCTGATTCTTTCATCTGCCTGCTTATCTCTGATCTTAAAGTGTTCTAGTAAATTTTTCATTTTAACTATTTTGCTTTTCAACTTCAGAATTTCTACTTGGCTTCTTTTTATAATTTCTATTCCTTTATTCCTATCTTCTATCTGCTCATAAGTCATTCTTCTGATTTCCTTTACTTTCCCCCCCTCCATGGTTTCTTTCCACTCTTTTAGCATATTTAACATAGTTCATTTAAAGTATTTGTCCAGTAAGTCCAAAATTCCAATGTCTGAGTTTCTCCAGGTACGGTTTTCATTAAGGTTTTTTTGTGTGTTTTGTGTTTTGTTTTGTTTTGTTTTTTTGTTTTTTTGTTTGTTTTATTTTATTTTTATGTTAATCCCCATACATTACATCATTAGTTTTAGATGAAGTGTTCCATGATTCATTGTTTGTGCACAACACCCAGTGCTCCATGCAGAATGTGCCCTCCTCAATACCCACCACCAGGCTAACCCATCCTCCCACCCCCCTCCCCTCTAGAACCCTCAGTTTGTTTTTCAGAGTCTATCGTCTCTCATGGTTCGTCTACCCCTCCGATTTCCCCTGCTTCATTCTTCCCCTCCCGCTACCTTCTTCTTCTTCTTTTTTTTTTCCTTAACATATATTGCATTATTTGTTTCAGAGGTACAGATCTGAGATTCAACAGTCTTGCACGATTCACAGCGCTTACCAGAGCACACACCCTCCCCAGTGTCCATCACCCAGTCACCCCATCCCTCCCACCCCACCCCCCACTCCAACAACACTCAGTTTGCTTCCTGCGATTAAGAATTCCTCATATCAGTGAGATCATATGATACATGTCTTTCTCTGTTTGACTTATTTCACTCAACATAATACCCTCCAGTTCCATCCACGTCGTTGCAAATGGCAAGATCTCATTCCTTTTGATGGCTGCATAATATTCCATTGTATGTATATACCACCTCTTCTTTATCCATTCATCTGTCGATGGACATCTTGGTTCTTTCCACAGTTTGGCTATTGTGGACATTGCTGCTATAAACATCGGGGTGCACGTACCCCTTCGGATCCCTACTTTTGTATCTTTGGGGTAAATACCCAGTAGTGCAATTGCTGGATCATATGGTAGCTCTAATTTTAACTTTTTGAGGAACCTCCATACAGTTTTCCAGAGTGGCTGCACCAGCTTGCATTCCCACCAACAGTGTAGGAGGGTTCCCCTTTCTCCGCATCCCTACCAACATCTGTCGTTTCCTGACTTGTTAATTTTAGCCATTCTGACTGGTGTGAGGTGGTATCTCATTGAGGTTTTGATTTGGATTTCCCTGATGCTGAGTGATATTGAGCACTTTTTCATGTGTCTGTTGGCCATTTGGATGTCTTCTTTGGAAAAATGTCTGTTCATGTCTTCTGCCCATTTCTTGATTGGATTCTTTGTTCTTTGGGTGTTAAGTTTGATGAGTTCTTTATAGATTTTGGATACTAGCCCTTTATCTGATATGTCATTTGCAAATATCTTCTCCCATTCTGTCGGTTGTCTTTTGGTTTTGTTGACTGTTTCCTTTGCTGTACAAAAGCTTTTTATCTTGATGAAGTCCCAATAGTTCATTTTTGCCCTTGCTTCCCTTGCCTTTGGCAATGTTTCTAGGAAGAAGTTGCTTCGGCTGAAGTCAAAGAGGTTGCTGCCTGTGTTCTCCTTTAGGATTTTGATGGACTCCTGTCTCACACTGAGGTCTTTCAACCATTTGGAGTCTATTTTTGTGTGTGGTGTAAGGAAATGGTCCAGTTTCATTCTTCTGCATCATTGATTTCTGCTCTGATCTTTATTATTTCTCTTCTCCTGCTGGGTTTAGGCTTCATTTGCTGTTCTTTCTCCAGCTCCTTTAGGTGTAGGGTTAGGTTGTGTACTTGAGACCTTTCTTGTTTCTTGAGAAAGGCTTGTATTGCTATATACTTTCCTCTTAGGACTGCCTTTGCTGCATCCCAAAGATTTTGAACAGTTGTGTTTTCATTTTCATTGGTTTCCATGTATTTTTTTAATTCTTCTTTAATTTCCTGGTTGACCCATTCATTCTTCAGTAGGATGCTCTTTAGCCTCCATGTATTTGAGTTCTTTCCGACTTTCCTCTTGTGATTGAGGTCTAGTTTCAAAGCATTGTGGTCTGAAAAGAGGCAGGGAATGATCCCAATCTTTTGGTACCGGTTGAGACCTGATTTATGACCTAGGATGTGATCGATTCTGGAGAACGTTCCATGGGCACTAGAGAAGAATGTGTATTCCGTTGCTTTGGGGTGGAATGTTCTGAATATGTCTGTGAAGTTCATTTGGTCCAGTGTGTCATTTAAGGTCTTTATTTCCTTGTTGATCTTTTGCTTAGACGATCTGTCCATTTCAGTGAGGGGGGTGTTAAAGTCCCCCACTATTATTGTATTGTTGTCGATGTGTTTCTTTGCTTTTGTTATAAATTGCCTTATATAACTGGCTGCTCCCATGTTAGGGGCATAGATATTTACAATTGTTAGATCTTCTTGTTGGATAGATCCTTTAAGTATGATATAGTGTCCTTCCTCATCTCTTATTACAGTCTTTGGTTTAAAATCTAATTTGTCTGATATAAGGATTGCCACCCCAGCTTTCTTTTGGTGTCCATTAGCATGGTAAATGGTTTTCCACCCCCTCACTTTCAATCTGGGGGTGTCTTTGGTTCTAAAATGAGTCTCTTGCAGACAGCATATCGATGGGTCTTGTTTTTTAATCCAGTCTGTTAGCCTGTGTCTTTTGATTGGGGCATTTAGCCCATTTACATTCAGGGTAACTATTGAAAGATAGGAATTTAGTGCCATTGTATTGCCTATAAGGTGACTGTTACCGTATATTGTCTGTGTTCCTTTCTGGTCTATGTTGCTATTAGGCTCTCTCTTTGCTTAGAGGACCCCTTTCAAGATTTCCTGTAGGGCTGGTTTTGTGTTTGCAAATTCCTTTAGTTTTTGTTTGTCCTGGAAGCTTTTTATCTCTCCTTCAATTTTCAATGACAGCCTAGCTGGATATAGTATTCTTGGCTGCATATTTTTCTCGTTTAGTGCTCTCAATATATCATGCCAGTCCTTTCTGGCCTGCCAGGTCTCTGTGGATAGGTCTGTTGCCAATCTAATGTTTCTACCCTTGTAGGTTACATATTTCTTCTCCCGAGCTGCTTTCAGGATTTTCTCTTTGTCTATGAGACTCGTAAGTTTTACTATTAGATGTCGGGGAGTTGACCTATTTTTATTGATTTTGAGAGGGGTTCTCTGTGCTTCCTGGATTTTCATGCCTGTTTCTTTCCCCAAATTAGGGAAGTTCTCTGCTATAATTTGCTCCATTATACCTTCTGGCCCTCTCTCTCTTTCTTCTTCTTCTGGGATCCCAAGTATTCTAATGTTGTTTCGTCTTATGGTATCGCTTATCTCTCGAATTCTGCCCTCGTGATCCAGTAGTTGTTTATCTCTCTTTTTCTCAGCTTCTTTATTTTCCATCATTTCATCTTCTATATTACTGATTCTCTCTTCTGCCTCATTTATTCTAGCAGTTAGCGCCCCCATTTTTGATTGCACCTCATTAATAGCCTTTTTGATTTCTACTTGGTTGGATTTTAGCTCTTTTACTTCTCCAGAAAGGGTTTCTCTAATAACTTCCATATTTTTTTCAAGCCCAGCTAGTATCTTTAAAGTGATGATTCTGAACTCTAGATCTGACATCGTACTAATGTCCGTATTGAGTAGGTCCCTGGCAGTCGGTACTACCTCTTGTTCTTTTTGTTGAGGTGATTTTTTCCATCTTGTCATTTTGTGCAGAGGAGAATAGATTAATGAGAGAACAAAATGCTAGCAGAGTAACCATGTCCCCAGAAAATATACTTTAAACAAATCAGAAAAGACCTGAAGCAGTGGGATAAGAAAGGGAAAGAGAGAAAAAAGAAAAAGAAAAAAAAAAGATAAAGATAAAAACAAAAACAAACAAAACAAAACAACAACAACAAAAGAAAAACCAGAATGTGATCAAATATGATCTATATGGTATATAGATCAGTGCCACACACTAGATTTGGGGTGTATTTTGGTCTTTTAGAAGAAAGTGCCTCCCAAAATTTTAAAGAAAGAAAAACTTATATATGTACAAAAATAAGGGTTGATATGATGAAGGGATGGAATATGACTGTAAAGATGGAAATTATAAAAAATTTTATAAAAGGAATTGATAAGAAGTTTGAAAAAAGAAAGAAGAGGATTTAAAAAAAGAAAAAAGAAAAAGAGAAAAAAAAAAGGTAGAGGATGTGATCAGGCAGGGGAATAGAAAACACCATATACTAGAGATTTAGGGTATATTTTAATCTGTTAGAAGAAACTATCTCAAAATTTTAAAGAGAGAAACATATATATAAGCTAAAAATATGGGTAACTACTATGAAGGGATAGAATATGACTCTAAAAATGAAAAATAAAAATGTTTTTTAAAAAAGGGATTAATAAGATATTGGTTGAAAAAGGGAAAAAGAAAAATTCAAAAAAAAAAAAAGAAAAGAAAAAAAGACAGTTAAAAAAAATTAACTTTGAAAGACTAAAGAATCATGGTAAAAAAGCCGTGGATTCTATGTGCACTAGTCCCCTAGCGCTGGAGTTCTGCCGTTCTCATTGATCGGTAAACTTGGTCTTGGCCGGCTGTTCTCGCTAATCTGCTGGGGAGGGGCCTGTTGCCGTGGTTTCCAAATGTCTCTGCCGGAGGCGGAATTGCCCCGCCCTTGCCGGGTTCGGGCTAAGTCATCTGCTCGGGTTTGCTCTCCGGGGCTTTTGTTCCCTGCGAGCTTTCCGTCCAGCTTTGGAGGCAGAGAGTGAAAATAGCGGCCTCCAATCTCCGGCCCGGAGGAGCCGAGAACTCGGGGCCCTGCTCCTCAGTGAGCCCCCAGAGAAAAGCCGTCAGTCACTCCCGTCTCCCCGGTCTCCGGCCTCTCTCCGTGCTCACCCGGCCTGCGACCGCGCGCCTCTATCTCTGGCACCCGACCCCGGGTGGAGTCTCCAAACCCAGCAGAGCCCTGCGGTGCACTCCCGCGCGGCTCCTCCCGGGGGAGCAAGGTGAGTCTCCCCGGATCTGCCGCTTGTGGGGTCCCTGCTGGAGGAGCAGGGGCCCGACTGGGCCGCGGATCCCGGTCAATGGCCACCCCGAGCTGAGAGCCCGCGCCTGGGCTCCGCCTCTGCAGCCGGCTTCCCTGCTCGTTACCTGGGAGCTCTGGCGCACTCAGGCACCCCCGGTCTTTCTGTGACCCCGAGGGTCCTGAGACCACACTGTCCCAGAGGGCTCCACCCCCCGGTTGGCCACCAGAGTGACGTCCCTCGGCGGAGCAGACTTTTAAAAGTTCCGATTTTGTGCTCCGCGGCTCTATCACTTGCCAGAAGGGGCCGACGGAGGCCCCTCCCCCACCGTCTATCCTCCCGAATATCGCCGCGGATTCACTTCTCCGCACGTCCTACCTTCCAGAAAGTGGTCGCTTTTCTGTTCAGAGAGTTGTTGCTATTCCTTTCTTCGATCTCCTGTTGAGTTTGTAGGTGTTCACAATGGTTTGATCCCTCTCCAGCTGAATTCCTGAGAGGAGACGAAATCCAGGTCTCCTACTCCCCTGCCATCTTGCTCCGCCCCCTGTTTTTGTTTTTGTTTTGGTAAATGTACCATACTTTACTTTGTAAGCTTTGAAATTTTTTGTTGAGAACTAGACATTTTGAATACTGTAGTGTGGTAACTCTGGAAATTAGGTTCTTCCCTGACCTTTCCCCAAGAATTGCTATTGTTACTTGTTGAGGACTGCAGTTGTATATTTGTTTAGTTACTTTTCCAAATTAATTTTCCAGAGATTGTATTTCTTCTCATGTGTGGTCATCAAAGTCTCCTGTTCCATTATCTCTGCAGTAAGCCAGGTGACCTGACAGAGATTTCCTTGAATGCCAGTCTCTTTCTTCATCCAGTACTTTCCTGGATGCTGCCGGCATTCTACTAGACTCCAGAGCTCTGAAATGGTTGGTTCTGACAGGTTTTACCAGCTCAATGGTTATTTAAGTGGAAGGACCTATTCCTGGAGCTTCCTACCCTGCCAACTTCTGTGAAGTCCAAGTCATTTTGCTTTAACTACTATCTTGAATACAGTTCTAAAATATATTAGTCCCCTTTACTGACTCTGTTAATAAACTATACAGTGGATAAAATTTACCTTTCTTTCACTTTTAACTGTATTACAATACTTTTATAATGCTCTTTTATGGAACAGGATAAATATTGGAAGTTGATTTTCTTTTAGTGGATTTACATAGCCTCAAAGGTATAATATGGAAGTTGCCCCTTTGTTTTACGTAAGTCTTAAGACAAATATTATTCATACTTTTCAAGTCATCTCTTCCCTCCAAACTTGTTAAAACCACAGGCAGAAGGGAAAGGTACCTGTTTGTCAAAAAGAGTCAGAAGTAGAACAATAGCCTTCCAACATCATGTGAACCTATGTTTCAGCAAAAGTGACCAATTAGGACACATGAAAATTGGTCATCTAAAGAGGATGTATTTCTACTCTCTTTATGTAAGCAGATACTGATACTAATTGGACTAAACTTGTTTTTGTGCTCCCCAAAACAATTACTTTGTAAAACCATGTGGTTCTTATGAAAAAAAAAAAAAAAAGAAAGCAACAAAAAAGAAGCAATGCCCAAGGTCCCCAGGTTTTAAAATTCAATTATGATACCTTGGATTTCCTCTTACTTACTTTGATGCCTTTTTTTCTATGTCATAATTTGAATTTGAATTTAGACGGCATTCCTAAAGGCTTTCTGAACTGAAAATTAGACTTTAAAAAGTCCTAAAACCTCCATCAAAACAATGGAGTGAATTCAAAATGGCAACTAACATCTTGTGACTCAGCAATAGAGCATAATCTTTCAGGCAGTGCTTAAATTGAAAAAAAAGAACTCTGATGTGTAACTTTTATTTTATTTCATTTTCCTCCCGTCTCTTTTCTCTTCTATCCTTTTGGATTATCAGTCTTATTTGGGCTATTTTCAAAGAGAGCTCAGAGAATATCATCTTATGCCGATAAACAGTTTCATCATTATAAAAAGGAACACAACAAGAAATTATTCTTTCTTGCCCCCAGTGTATCCATATGTGGAAGAAAAAATAAGATCTCTTTATCCTGCTGTTGTGAGGTGCTGATACATACATATGAAAATTAAGTTTAAAAAGTTAATAAATAGAATGATCTTAGCAAAGATTGTTCCTGGCCAATTCGACTGTGTCCGTAAGTTTTGACAGAATTCTTCATTCATCCTTCTGGGGAATTACAATCTAGTTTGAACACATATGACTGGAGAAATAACCTATAAAAATAGAGCAAAGTAGCATGTAAAATCCTATTACGGGTTCCAAGGTCCTAGTGTCAGTGAGTTGTAGGACTGAGACTAAAACATAGATCTCTTGACTCCAAGTCAAGGTTTCTTAGAGTAAAGCTAAGCCCGCAGTAAATATATCTGAGTCAAAGGGACAGTCAGACAGAGGCCCTTTAGAAAAGGAAAAGAAAAAAAGATGGTGTTGGTGTCTATAAAAAAAGAAGAAAGATGTTAGGATAGAGTTCTCAGGCCTTAGAATAAAAGAAAATAAATCTCTTTCAGGTAAATAGGTAAACATGCTGAGAAAGAATGTTGAGGGTCACGTAGTTAGCGGGGCGGGCCGGGGGAGGGGGGTGGGGGGGCGTCATCTGTGCAGGCAGCCTTAGAGTTAGGGTTTGATATAATATAGAACCCAGAGTTGGAGGCAGATCAATGTAGATCCAAATCCAATCTCTTCTCATTAGCTGTGGGCAAGTTAATTCACTCCAAAAAGCATCTAGTTTCTCATTCTTTAAAATGGTGATAATTAACAAAAAATAAAAACAAAACTCATAGAGTTTTGAGCAATGGACTAAGGTAACTTATGTCAAGATAGCATCCAGCAGAATGTATGGTATGGTATAGCTACCAAATAAATGTTAATTACCGCTGCTGTTCCATAGATTTGACTTATTTGTGGTCAAGAACATGGGACTTTGGAATCAGACAATAGAATGGAATGGAATTGTCAACAGAATGCTTATGGTAGCAAGTAACAGAAAATTCAATTTCTAAACAATAAGGAAGCTTATTAGCTCACTCTGTGTGAGTCCAAGGACATGCTTCAAGATTATTTGATAAAACATTTCAATAATGTTGTCCACTCTTCCATTCAGAGCGTGGCTTCATCATATACTGGTTTCTTGGATGTTTATAGGATGACTACAATAGCATTCATATCTCGTAGGTGAGAGAGATTGCTTCTCCAAATCATCAAAATTCCTCCTGTGCAGTGTGAGGGATCCAAACTAGATCACTTCTCCTCATACAATAACTGTGATCAAAGAAAAGCCAGACTCTAATTGGTTTAGGCCTTGATTCCTAAATCAATCAGCAGCAAAGAGGATAGGATTCTCATGATTCTCAGGCCCCACTTTAGGAGCTGGGGTCAAATCTGGGTTTAGGGAGTCAGACCCAGTGTCCACTGCTGAAAGCTTGGGTTCCAACACTTACTTGCTGTGTCCTTGGGCAAGTTATACAACTTTACTGAACTTACTGAATTCCCTTATCTGCAAAATGGGTATGAAGCGGGATTGAGATAAACAAAGGTGAAAACAAAAGGTTCCGCAGAGCACTTGATATGTAGTTAGTACCCAGTAAATTATTAATGTCATTTTATTATCCACCTAAATATGTTCATATTACATAACAGTTCTAAAATAGTCTGCCTTTCTGGGGAAAGTGGGAATTTTTTTGAGCGTATAAGCAATATTACTCTCATATATTACCTCTAAGTTTTACATATAATAACTGCTCAACATATCTCCTTAACAAATGAGTGAATAAGTGAATATCTTTTGAATGAATGAATAAAAGCCTGAAAACAATAGAAGGTAGATTTAAAAGAAAGACAACCAAATGGTGCCTGGCTCAATGACAGCTCAGCTAGGATATGGGAACAAAATAGGTCAGACTGAAAAAAACTATATTTGAGAGAAAAAAAATGCCGGATCTAGAGAGGTCTTTTCCCCTGAACACCATAGTGGTTGCAGGAAGTAAGTGAACTGAATACATTTCAAGTTTAGGGTAACTGGCCCAAAAATGCTGTGATGTCCTCAGATACTTTGTTTTATAATTGGATAAATAATAAATATCTGAATAAAACAATCAATACTATCAATACTTACTGTAATCTAGAGGAGGTAGAAGAAAGTATAACAATAATAGGTACTAAGTACAGGATATGTTTCAAGCATTATTCTAAGTATCTCTCTTGCATAAACTCATTTACTCCTCAAAACAAACCTGTGAGGTAAGTAGTATTCTTTTCATCCCCATTCTCATTTACAGATTGGAAATTCAAGCCCAGAGAGACTGAGAAACTTGCCAAAATCCCATAGATAGTAAGTAGGAAAGTGAGATGTTTACGCCAAGGGTCTGACTCAAGAGTCCGTGTGTTTAGTCATTACACTATATTGTGGAATAAATAGACGGGTGCCTAGAAAAACCAGGCTACATCTCCAAACTATTTTGTACTCAAGAGTTAAATGCATCACTGTCCATGGGGAGCACTATGGTCTCCCATGTCACTGAGAGCCGAAAGGTATAGCCAATAGTTCATGACATATGTGTCCCCTCTGGTCCTCCACATGGCACTTTCAGAATCTCCAGTGCATAATGCAATGGCTGGGCAGAGTGCCAACTAAACAAATAATTGTGAAGTGAATGATTGTGAGGATGAGTGGATTTGGCTCTATGCCGGTATATATATGATGTGCCCACCTTAAGACCAACCTCTTCATGCTTCTGCTTCCCTATTTGGTAAATTGTCTTTAAAAACTTGCTGCACTTTTCAAGATGAGACAGTCTGCTTTACAACAACACTTGGAATAATATGAAAGAGATATTTAAAGATAATTCATGCCTCCAAGGACACACTGGGAACTGGAATGAATACAAGGTGTGTGTCCCTTTCCAGAGACTCTTTCAGAATTGTTGCTGAGCTACAGAGAAAATGCACAATAAGCTGTCTGAATGAAAGGAAATGCTAGTCCAGGGGCTCTCCAAGGGAATTAAGGAACGAGGCACTATCAAACTACCCTTTTCTCAAGAGGAATCTACAAACAGTGAAACAAAGACAGTCATCTGTAGACATTTTCTGGTTATGGTTTAGCATAGATCTGTCTTTGATCAGACTTTAACTTGAAGTTCCTGCATTTCCCTTAGGCTGCTTATATGGTGAATATTCAAAAGAGTCAGAATTCATAAAATTAAAAAAAAAAAAAAAAGAAATAGAATTAAAAAGAAATTAAAAAAAAAAAAAGAGTCAGAATTCCTACTCTTTCTAAAGAGCTGTAGTCCCCCAAGAGTTAAGCTCCAAGAACAATGTATAACCCACAATTCAGATTTCAGCTGTACAAGTAAAGTAAAATATTAAAACACCAGAAAGATGAGTGTTGAGCTTGTTGCACTAGAAATCACTCTGCCTGTTTTAACTATGTAGTCTCATCCCTTGCCCAGAAAGATCTTTATAAATAAAAATAAAGTCAACACTATTTCCTTATCTCTCTATACCAATCTCTGTCAGCTATGAGGAATAGTCCAGAAGGCATTTTCATGTTTAATAGATATCAGTGGCAGGCAAAATATTTATAAATTAGACTTTTAAAAGGAGCTCTAAAAAAAAAAAAAAAAAATCACTGTGCTTGCATGCCCTTACAAGAAATGTCTTTAGCTTGCAGCCTCTGAAGGAACAAAATCCAAACTGCTTGAGCAAGTTTCCTGGCTGGAGGAAAAACTAGAGACTCTGGACCATAAGGAAGACAGTGGGGAACCATACGAAAAAATGGTTCTTGCAAAAGACCAGGTACATTGTAGAAGAAAAAATAATCTTTCTCTTAAAAAGCTACCTAAGCTTATATGAACTGACCATTCTGCAGTCCTTTCTGGCTGGGCTGGAAGTTCATATTTAAGTTCAAGATGGCAAATAATAATATTTGTATTTGCTAAATATAATTGTATTCACTGATGAATATTCACATACAAAATGAATTTGTTAGTGATATTTTAAAAGTTTGTTTGATATGGATCCTTTTGAACCACATTAGCTGAATATTCTACTTATTTTGTAAGTGGTATTAACTACACAATTATTTTCTTGTTTTTAAGGTTGAATTTTATCAAGGAATACTTTCTATGTCGTGGAATAAGTGGATCAGAAAATTTGTCATGTGCTTTTATCAATTATAAGAAGCTAATAATCTTGGAATCTCTGAGCATTTATATAAATTTTTTTCTTGTTCAACTCAATGGGTTTGTATCGGCCTTTGGTATATATAAATATGTTTTCTGTGAATATATATATATATATTTTCTGTGAATACATATATATATATATATATATATATACTTTCTGTGAATATATCCAGATGTTCCAAAGGCAGGCAAAAACCCATTTGATCCTATATATATAGGTATATATGATAGAAGGTAGGTTAGCATTACCTTCAGTACATCAAGCAAATATTAGTGCCCCACTCATTTCCTAAATCTTAACATATTTGTGTTCTTTGTTGCTGGGCTCTTCAATAGACTGGATAAAAGTTAGGGATAGGAGCAAGGATTTCTCAATGATGATTTCCAAAGCATCTAGCTGAGATTGTGCTGCCATTCACAGGATTTGAGAACTGGTATCTATTTATATCTTGAATCCTTTGAATATATAAAAAGGAAGAGTTACACTCTTTGTTTCTAAACTTTTTCCCTTTTCAGTGCATTGAGAAATTACAAGCTGAAGTGAAAGCTTCCCAAGAGCAACTTACAGCCCATGTAAGTGTTTTTCTCCTTTTCAATCCCTTAATTTATATCATGGTTCTCCTGGGAATGAACAGTCATTTTTCAGAAGTTGTAACTATTGTCTTTCTGCTGTATACCAAATCACGAGGCTAAGAATCAGTATTTTTACTGCCTCTGCAAAGTTGCTTTCCATAAGTAGAATTCTGATTTATGCTGATGGTAAAAATTATAAAACTGATGTGTTATCTATAACCACATGGTCTAATCAGGGACCATCAGGATAAGCGAACAAGAAACAAAGGGTAGAAAGACAAGGAAACCAGGCAGGTTTAGTGAGTGAACGGAAGTGGAAATGATTGGCACACCAAATACAGGCCTAGAACAGTGCTGCTTAAACTTCAGTGTTTCGAGAATTACTTGGAAAACTTTTAAAAACAAATTGCCTGGAGATTCTTATTTCTGCATGCCTAGGGTGTGACCTGAGAATTTGTACTTCTAGATGATGCTAGATTCAGGTGATGATGATGCTGCCAACTTGGACCACATTTCAAGTAGCACTGGATTATGTATATTCATTCTTCCCTAGTCTTGTGATTCTTGGGCAAGTGACCGTAAAAGATAGAGAACTGTTCATTTTCCTTGCAAATACTCCCCTGAGAGACCCTATGAAATTTTCAGGTGTATTTCATTGACACTTCCACCTATCTTCACTCACAGAACAATTAATGAGCATCTCCTGCCACAAGATCCTTGTTTGTTCACACACATAAACCAGTTGTCACCCTGCCTCTGTCCCTTCCCAAGGATCTGAACAATCCTGCTACCTTACAAGTTTCCTGCAAGACTTACTCATCTTCCTTTCAGTGATTTCCTCTACCCATATCTTGGGGACTGGGGGATGACTTCTTGATTAAGAACATTAGCTGGTCATGTTAAATGGCCAATCTGAATAACAACAAAGATCATCTGAGACCAGGGGCTGCAGTCCAGAAGTCCTACGATATGACTGCAAAATAACAAATTCTGGTCACCATCCCTTTGATATTTGAAATAAGCTAATTTGGATAAATCATGGTAATTGACTTTGTGCCGCCCCCCGCCACCCCCTCCACCCCCCTCCCCACCCCCAGAGAAAAGCTAATTTGCTGTGGAATCTCTTCAGAATCTCTTTTGACCTTCAGGATCTCTTTTGGCCTTGTATGCTCAATTGAGTAAGAGTGAAAATGATTAAGGCCTGCAATTGTGACATGGGGACATATTCAAAGAGCAGTATATCTCATTAGCTCGGTTTTCTGTTGCAGATGCCTCCCTCCAGTCCCACCCCAGTCCGCCCCTGAGGGTGCCAGATAATGACTATTGTCAGAGGGTGTCTCCTCATGCCATATCGATACCTACAACCATTCACCCAGGGTGGATTTAGCTCAGAAATTTTTTAAGGAGAGCAGATTGTTCACTAAGGTTCTGATATTAGCTTCCAGCATCTCTTCATGCAAAGCAGATTCAAAAAAACAAAAACAAAAAACAAAAAACAAACCATAGTCACAGATGCCTTCAGGGAATTCCTGTGGTGTCTTCTTCCGTCGCCTAGCTTCTGTGGATTCTATTCCTGTACCATGCTGTTCCTGGCCCAGGCTTGTCTTAACTGGGATTGCTTTCTTGTATTAGGGTATTGATATCCACCACAGAGATTTCTGCCATGTAATTGCTCAAAGTTCAGGTTTTAATATAGCAGTGTGATCACGAAAACTTTGTTTCAACTCATCAAGAAGATTTAAATGAAAATATTAATAACAGTGTTTATCGAGAATAGATTCTGTGTCTACTATGTGGTACATGCTTCATATATTTTCTATTTTAAATCTCAATACAACCCAACGAGGTGGGCATTATTTTTCAGGTAGGAAAACAATATTAGAGATTAGATCACTTGTCACACATGTCAATTCTACCCATGCTTTTGCTACCACAATTTGCTTGCTGCCTCTCCAAATTGTATTCTCTACATGCCATTTCAGGTATCAAACAGTGTTTATAGAGGTTCTTCCTGCAAACTTTCTTCTCGCTCTATTCACTCTGAGTGATTCATCAGTACATAATGCTGCAACTCTCACTTCCATGCAAATAAGCAACACCCTCCACCCCCATCAAATTCTTTCTATCTTAATCATCCCCTAATTGCAGGTCCTTAGGGCTGTAACAATAATTTCTTAAAACATGGCTCCTTGAAAATAACTTTCCCAATGATGTTAATAGGTATTATGGAAAAAAAATGGGAGGGGCATTGGAAATGAAGTTAGATGGGTTTAGTTACTGCAGGATTTATCAGTGTATACCCAATCTCCAAGAAAGGATCATAGTATGTTGTTTTCCAAGGGTGTTTGACCATGAGTGCACAAAGGTTTGGAAACTGCTAGCAGGTTGCATCACATTAAAGCATTATGCTTGCTAAATATGACTTGAATATCTTGCTGACACCCTAGGCTCAGAATATACAAAGTCAAATTTATCATCTTCTAATCTTCTCTCTTAAATATGCCCCTCTTTTTGGACCCCCACCATAGTGAATAATATCACACTGTTGTTATTTATTCTACATCCAAAGTACCAAGCAGTATTAAAATCCTACCCCTCTCTGCCTCCATCCTACATTTAGTTAGTTGTCAGGCTGTGAGTATGTCTCTGAAAGTTATCTCACTTCTGTGTCTTCTATTCCATCATACTGCCATATCCCTCTTTCTGATCATATTTCATCTTATTGCTACTGGCCCCCAAATATTAACATATTCAAGTTCAGAAGCTCCCACTGTCCCCCCACAACCCAAATCACAGTGTAGCCCTCTTGCTCTCACACCATCAAGTCCTGTTTGCAGAGAATAAAAAGGGTAAAACTCATGCGTGAAGAAGCAGGGTGGAGGCAGAAAACCAAACAGAGACAAAGAGTAACACTCAAAGGGAGAATGAAACCTACTGGAGTGGCAGAAAAGAGAACAGGGATTGAAGGACCAAGGTGGTCGGAACGGAACTCTGTGGTCCTTCCAGGATAGGACACCAGAAGGCTCCTGGGAATTCTGGGGATGCTTAATATTAAGAAATAACAGAGTATTAATAGGAATTGTCAGGCAGTATATACTTGAATCCCTCTAAATGTTTGGAAGTCACAGGTAAAGTTTGGAATTCCTGTTTGGGCCATGCCTCCTAAATGAAACACTACTGTAGGATGTGACCCTGTAGTAGTCTTCTGGCTTCCCTGCCTCTGCTGTGAAAGAGGTTTCCAAAGGACCATTCTTACCTCCTCGGCTCCCTCCTCTTTCCCTACTACCTCCCTGCCTCCCACTGAATAAGCTAATAAAATGGCATTGCTATCTTTCTTTATACATCCCATGCCAGTTGATTCCCTGTGAGTTTGCTCTCTGTGTTCTCTTGGTCAGGACTATCCTTCCCTTTCCTCTTTATCCAAATAATTCTTACTCTTCTTGTAAGACTTATGCCAGGAATCAACCTCTTCCTTAGCCCCCAGATTACTTTCTCAGGGCTCCCATAACCTCCTGTACATACATCTATTTTAGTGCAAAATACTACTTTTTATTGACACTATCTGTTCATATATCTGTCCCCTACTAGACTCAAAGGTCATTAAGGGCAACATCAAGAATGTGTCCCCGTATCTATTACTCCAAGAACAGGGCTAGGCACATTACAGCTACCCAATATATTTGCTAAACTGAAATGAATTTTACTCTGATCATGTCATTTCCCCTGTTCCAAAGCCTAGAGTAAGACAACGGTTGCCTGTTACTCCAGAATAAAGTCCAACCTCCTGACTGTGGCATTCAACACACTGAAAATGAGGCTCTGACCCCTTTTCCTGACTCCTCCGTATCACACAGCTGTGACTCCCAAGAACGCCATGCATTCCTGCCCTAAGGGTTATGTTCATGGTTTCTTTCAACCTGGAATATCAGTTCCCACCAACAATTCTGATGAAGAATGCCAGGTTTTTCCCATTCTTCATCAAAATTGTTCCTTCCAGGAAGTATCTCCTGACCATCCAACCAGAAGTAATCTCTTTCTTTGGTACCTTCACAGCACATCTCTGCACCTGTCTTTTGTCACTTGTCACACTATGACCCACAAGAGAATTATGTGATGTGAACCAGCTCTTCCCCAGGACTGTGAGCTCATGGAGAACAGGGAGCAAGTCTGTTTATCTTTATGCCTCTCACAGGCTCTAGCTCAATACCTTGTTCGATTTCATTGAAATGAGTTATTAAAATGGCTAAATTAAAAATAAAGTTATTCTGGTATTTATAGGAGCCTACTTTAAATTTTATTTCTTAAAAATGGCAGTTACATAAGGTGTTACCATAATCTGAATATGATACTTTTAAGGTATAACATGGAAAGGACAAAAGGTAATGATCTCATAGAATGGAAATAGAAGGAAAAAGTAGCAGCAAAAGAAAATAAGTTCTGGAAAACCCCTATTTCAAAAGAAGAAAGAAGAACATCCAAAGGAAATTATGATCTTTTTTTTTTTTAAAGATTTTATTTATTTATTTGACAGAGAGAGAGATAGCGAGAGCAGGAACAGAAGCAGGGGGAGTGGGAGAGGGAGAAGCAGGCTTCCCGCTGAGCAGGGAGCCCTATGTGGGACTCGATCCCAGGACCCTGGGACCATGACCTGAGCCGAAGGCAGACGCTTAACGACTGAGCCACCCAGGCGCCCGGAAATTATGATCTTAACATGAAAATTAACAACCTTGCAGCTTCCTTTTATTCAGAGTTCACTTGTCTGAAACCCAATAGTTGAATTATATTTTTGTATAATTAAACTGATAGCTATAAAATGGAGAGAAGACAGAAGCCTAAAAATTTCAGACTGAGTTGTCACTACTATTATTTGGAAGCTTAAAATCTCATCTCATTAATTAGGTAGTCACACCTTATACTTTTCAAAGATTACAAAGGGTCGTAAATGCATATTGGATACCCACTCCAGCCACCCACATGGCTAACTTGCCCAAGGCGTTTTTATCAATCCTTCTCACATGATTACTTATCTACTTAGAGATCTACACAGGATTAAACAAATATTTGAAGCAAATGTTTATAATCTCTCAAAGGTGATTGTTCATGTCAGGGCAATTTGAGTCAGGACTAGGTACCTTAAAGAAAAGTATCCTTTTTAAAATTAATGCCTTCCAAATTGTTGAATCCATTGTTTCACTATTTTTAATATTTGAGGGTATAAGTACTTAGCCCTGTCTGCCTACTCTGTTGTTGATGATCTGACTACTTGCAGTAACCCACAGGTTTGCCTCCCTGCCTCACTTCCATCTCAATGGCCAGCCCATCTCTTGATCTAGCTACCTCCAAGACTTGACCATGGCCAAAAGTTCTATAATTTTCCATGGGATTATTTCAAAAAGAGAAATCTGGGTAACTGGGAGGTAGATACTCAAGTGCTATGTTATTCTCTACACTGTCTTGTATGCTTGAAATATTTCTAATAAAGGAAAAAAGTTAAGAATATCCAGAAGAAGGAACCATTCTAGTGAATTGTATAGCATGCCTCAAGCTGTAGGACAGATGAGTATGCCTTTAAATCAGAAGTTCCTGACCTCGAGTTCCTGAGGACATACTTAAACCTGGAAGCAATAGTCTTGAAGCTGGAATCGGAAAACAGCGCATGGGAGGGCCCACCCTGGGTACCCAAGACAAAATTTTCCTGAAGAGTTGATTTCACTTCTTCCTTTCCTCCTCTAAAGAAGCTATCAGCTGCCTTCTAAAAATCTACAGGAGCCCTCAGTTTAGATCAAGTGCAAACTCCTCTCCCCTAGAATTCCAGGCCCTCTGTTAATTGGTCTTTTCCTACTATGATAGGAGACATGGACTGTTTTTGTTGTTATTGTTGTTTCCTGGCTACATAAGCATCCATTAACATCTTTGGCAATAGTTATCTGATATCCTTTTCAGTTACGTCTCTTCCATCATGCACAGTCTCAGAGGGTCTACAATTCTAAGTACCCTATCACATAGCTGAGGAGTGGGCATGTTCTCTAAGCCAATTAGATTCTGAATATTAATTCAGGTGAAGCAAGAGAGGAAGAATACTTGGAAGTGATATCTCCTGCCAGTGATGTCCAGGCAGCATGATGAAGGGGTTTGTGCTGCTAGGTCCAGAACTGCTCTAGTTCCTGTCTGTTTCTGAATTTGATACCTGTGCATTTTAGGAACCATTCAACAATCCTCATTAGTTTGAAGAAAATTCCCTTTTTCTTTATACTAGTAAGAATCAGGCTAAGTTTTTAGAGGTGAGAAGTTGCAATTCTTACGTTGTCCAAGTAGTTCTAGAAGAGTGGCCCCTGGACTAGAAGCATCAGAGTCACTGGGACTTGTTTGAAATGCAAATCTTGAGGCCTTATCTCATACCTCCCAAATCTGAAACACTGGGAGTGAGATCCAGCAATATGTGTTTTTAAAATCCTCCAGGTGATTGTGATGACAGCTAATGTCTGAGAAGAGCTGCACTGTCCAATAAAACCCCTACCACTTTCAACCTGGACCCTTTGTTTTACCAGAATTACGGTCCCTGACCAGCATCTCCCTGTTGGGGGCCAGCTTCCCTGTCTTCATGGTCCTGCCTCTGGGCAATATCTCCAGGCCTGATTCTTAGTACAGCAAGCTGGGATGGCGGCATAGTGGACATGTTTATTCAACTGATGAGCCAAATGGGAACAATCTCCCTCCTCTTCCCATCCAAATCCCATACTTCTACGTACTCTAAAAGTATCACTTCATTCCTGAAGCTTGTCATGACTAATTCTAAGATAAGGTGACAGTAATGAATAATACCTTAGAGTCATATAATGATTTACAGTTTCCTAAATGCTCCCACCCACATTATGTCATTTATTTTTCACAACAATCCTGTGAGGCAGGTATTACTACTCCTCTATCAGATGAAGAAAGTGAGAGTCTGAGACAGTAAGAAGCCTACTCACAGCAAACAGCTAGTAGGTTGCAAAGCAAAGACTTACTCCAAGATCCCTGTTGCATAAGTTTGATTTCACTTTTTAAAATTTCACGTTTAATTCAGAATTTTTGCTGAATATATATGCCAACACACATAAGCCAGTGTGTTAACAAATTAATTTTTATAATCTTTTAGCTGTATTATATTCTATAGACGTCATGGCTGTTAATTATCCTGAGAGACTTTGATGGTAGGATCTCATGGAGCCCTATCTGAAGCCAATGAGGAATGGGGAAATTCTTGCCCTATGGGTTATTCTTTCAGAGCCAGACTTGTTAATCAAAATGGAAAATTCCACAATGATTATTAATGAACACAGCATAGGTGCGTGGGTGATAAATCTCAGAAATTATATTATAGTCAACCCTCTCTGCAGCCCACCTTTGGTTAGTTTGTCTGGACTGGATGACTATGTGGTCCCTCATTTGAATCCCATATGTGGTTATTCCATGGTTCATCTCCTACATGCTTGGGCTGGAGAGGTTAAAAATCAGAGAAGAATAGCAGAGGCTTTCAAATCCCATTGACGAGTGTTACTACCAAACTTCTCTGCAGGTTTGGAAGGGGAGAGGGTCTGAGTTTTTACTTCACACCAGCAGGATGCTCATAACTTAGAATTAGTGCTCTCTGAACTATGAGCCATCAAGCAGACCTAGCCCAGTAAGATGTGGCTAAACAGCTAATTTCTAGCATGCTGATGAGGCGATACTCAAAATAAAACTTTGGAACTCCATCAGGATCTTATTAAACTTATCTTTTTTTTTTTCTTTTGCCTAGAAATCCAAGGCACAATAAATTACTATGAGAACCACTAATCTTAGCTGCTGGATCTCCTAGTGAGGGTAGGTGGAGGTACAGAGACCTAAGGCATAAGTCTGGTCACATCTTGCAAGCCTAGATTCTGGCTGACGTCCAGGAGGCTAATTTTCCCCTCAACCAGATCTGAGTGCTATTCCTTCATGTTCTGTAGATGATGACTAAGTTTAAGCTGAATAAGCACCCAAAGACAATTCCTGCCACCCCAGCTTTTTAGAACCATCACATGTGCTGGATTTTTGTCTAGCCACTGAATTGGACACAGAGTATAATCCTTTCACTTTTTTTGGTAAATACCTATTAGCTACCTATGCATTTCTTCAAACTCTTATTTTTGTGCCTTACTTGATAAGCATGTACTTCTCACAGCAACGTTTTATCAAAGGAATACACAAATTTTAGAGGCCCAAACGTTCCAATATAGGTCATTGTTATAATCTCCATCTACTTGTCAAAAAATCAGATGGGAATGATGCAGGATTATACAAAGCATTTTCTCCCTTTTGATTCTGGGCTGCATTCATCTAGTCATTAATGCTCACACAGAACTCACTCTATACTATTGCTAAGAGAATCTAGTATACATTGTATTTTCATTATTTTTTTTCTTAAGAATTCAAATCACTTTAAGATGAGTGAGAATGATACCTTTCCATTACAAAGGAAGATAAGGTATTGATATAGTTCATGAGGGCACTTTAAAAGGCCCCACTATCTGATTCTTGCCAGAGGGTAGTAAGAGAAAGCTAGTTACTGGGCTTGAAGGACCTGACAAAGGTTCCTAAAGTTCTTTTCCTCTTATCTGTGAAGAGAAGCTAATAACATTACTTAACCTCACAAGGTATTTTAGAAGTGAAGTAGGGTGATACGTACGAAATAGCAGAGTGCCCAACACATACAAAGGTTCAAAAATTTATTAACAGTTATTCCAAAATGAACTGTTTTGGTAAAACTGTTCCACCATTTTTATGGGACTGTGGTTAATAACCTTAGAGAATAAAGTACCTCATTTTAGCTGCCAGTTTATTTTATAGGGGGTACTAGGAAGACAAAATTACTTTCTGAGGAGAATCTTGCTGTGTCCTGTCAGCACTTCCTCAGCTCATTTCTTTCCCTGGTGAATGTCTTTTAAGCCTTTGTTGGAACTATCTCCTTGTAATTTTTCTGTTTCTCTGCATTATAAGTTTCCTAAGAGTAGAGCCTGCATCTAATTCCTGGTGTCTGCCCCACAGTCAGTTCTTAATAAGTAGGTGTCGAATGACTCAGTCAGTCAGTCAGACGGTGGGTGAGTGGATGAATGAGGTTGAATTCAAAAAGTATCATTTCAGGCCCCACAATTTCCAAGAGAGGATATCAGTTCTAGCCCCAGCCTAGTTGGTCAATTCTACCAGAGAGCTCTGGGCTTCACTCACTTTAGGGTCTATCCAGGAGTGTCACTCAATATTTAGCTTTAAAAAGCTTGGATGAGAGAAAGCATATGACAGAGGAGTGCCTGAAATAAAGTCCATGTTTTCTTTTAGAGAGACACCCTCAGATCCTTCCTCAATTAAGTGAGGTCAGCAGAGAGTCAATTCCTAGACTGCATCAAGTTGCCCTAGAATTGCTTTCATTGAATGTGGGAGGAGTGGCTTGGCATGATGTTAACAACTTAGTTTGGGAAGACTTTATAAGAAAGCTCTCCTAAAGGCACCTGGGTGGTTCAGTCTGTTAGGCATTTGGCTTTGGTTCTGGTCATGATCTTGGAGTCCTGAGATCAGGCCTGCATTGGGCTCTCCCCTCAGGGGGGAGTCTGCTTGTCTCTCTCCCTCCGCCCCTCCCCTTGCTTGTGTTCTCTCAAATAACTAAAATCTTTAAAAAAAAGAAAGAAAGAAAGAAAGAAAACTATCCTCTAAAGCTCATTATTGTTTGCTGTCAGATTATTACTGAAGAAATTTATTATTGTATCAGAGTATGCCTTCTGCCCCACAAATATTGATACCTCCACTAAGCATGGGGCTTGCTTTTTCTCCGTGGATCCTGTCTCTATAAATGGCTATTTTGACTACCAGAAAGTCGAGAGTCAAGTTCTTTGTGCCTCACCTCTAACAAGTGTTTAGGTAGGATGTCAGGACATGAACAGTGTGAACCAAACTTCACACTTGCCCCATCTTACTTTCCTGCCTTTAAATTCCTTTTACCATATATTTCAAGTTTATTTTAGTGGCCTATAACTTAATATACTTACCTTTTCAAGCTATACTAATTTTTTTCTGAAATGCATAATTACCAAATGATATCAGTGAATCATAAGGGAAGTAATCAGACTGATTCCAGAGTTGGTTCCATGGTTCCATGTAAGTTTCTTACTTAAATAGCTCAGTGGTTGTTCATCAACAGTAAGAGAGTAAATAGCTATCATGTCAGGTGAGGACCTTGACCAGATCCCTACTACTTTTCCTTTGACAGTTTCATCTCCTGACCTTGTCCCCTGCCTTCTGACAACTGACACTCAACAATGGCACCGATTTGAGGATCTAGGATTCACTAAAGATTCCCCTAGGTTCTGGCCTCCATCCCTTCTCAAGGTGGACACCTTCCCTCTGCTTCACCTACCGCTTGCCTTTCAAAACCTGGAGCACATCTCCATCTCCCTCAACTGACAAGCCTCTCTTGACTCCTCAGGCAGAAACTGTCCCTTCCTCTAGTGCATATTCTATGGATCTTTCCTTTAGGCTTGATTCTACTCCATTAGTTGAGTTCCCCAGTTCTGAGACTTGGCTTTAGTCTCATATAGTTCTTGATGCAAAGTAAGTGTTCAGTAAACGCCTTGTTGAATGAATGACCAAGTAAATACAAGAATCTATCTATCTGTATATGATATTTGCTATTTAATGTGAATGTTAAAAAACAAATTAAGTATGCCCTTCTAGTTGATAGCAGATCATCTAGAAAAGATACCAAGAAATTACTTATTAATAATTTTACCCTAGTTTCAAAAGGAAAGAAACAAAAGCAAGAAAAATATTGTATCTCAAATGGATATGGCCTGGTATATTATGAATATTAAACTTTATGATCTCCTGATATAATTTTATACTGTTATTAAACATTAACTACAATGTTTAATTTAACCATACTTATTTATTTATACTCTATTTAACTTTGCAAAGAATTTGAGCCTAAAAGAAATGTATGTATGAAATAGATGAATTTTTTAAGTACATAAGTAACTATAAATGAGAATATATATTAAAATATAACAATAAAAGGAGAAAAATGGAATACACATGTTTAAATCATAACTTCCCATACAGTATAATTGAAGCAGAAATAGAGCTATGATGCTCTTAACAGCCAAAGGCAAAACAGAGAAAATGATAGATGAGTAGTTCTTACCGTACTGGGGGAGGGATGTTACTAATTATTTTCTAGTGAGTTAATTCTGAAATGAGACTTTATGTTGGATTTTATATAGGGAATATTAAGAGATACAGTCAGAGGGCAAAAACTGTCAGTAATATCAGGCCAACAAATGCAGTTATAGATTTTATATGACTATTTCTATAATTGCCATCAAAAGAAGCCAAAGACATAGCATGTAAATAGTTAAAGTAATCTCTCCTCACTGTAATTATAGTCTAGTTGGTATTGCATATTTTTTTAATCCCCAGCTACTTATGATAATCCAACAGGAACATTCAATGGCATTCAAAGCCCAAGTAAGTAATGCATAAGAGGGAAGATGGCCAGAACAAGTCATGTGGGTCTGGAGGGTGCATATCTTACGGAAAAGGGAGAGTAAAGCCCAACTTGGCTAGATTATCAGGTTTTTCAGAAGATGAAAATCCAGATTTTTTTTTTAAGATTTTATTTATTTATTTGACAGAGACAGCGAGAGAGGGAACACAAGCAGGGGGAGTGGGAGAGGGAGAAGCAGGCTTCCCGCTGATCTGGGAGCCCTATGCGGGACTCGATCCCAGGACCCTGGGATCATGACCTGAGCCAAAGCCAGACGCTTAATGACTGAGCCACCCAGGCGCTCCAGGACCATACTATAATTCTGTTCAAACCCTTCAAGTGGCTACTCATTTCACCCAGAAAAAAAGGCGAAGTCTTTACAGTAACCACATGATTCCACAAGATGCACTGCACACACGCACACATGCTCCCGTCTACCTCCCTCACTTCACTCCAGCCACACTGGTCTCCTTGCGGTTCTTTGGACGAGTAGGCTTGCTCTTGCCTTCCAATCTTTGTACTGATTACACTGAATGTCTGAATTGTTCTTCCCCCTGACTGTCGCAGGATTTTTTCTCAATTGGTGCCCGTGGTTCTTGATCACGCCACTTCAAAGAATGAAGAGGTAGACCAGACAGTGGTAGGCAGCAAAGCAAGGTTTATTGAGTATGATAGTACAAAGCTCCTGAGGAGGGAGGGACCCGAAAGGGTTGCCCGAAAATCCAGATTTTTGTGTGAAATTTCCTCACTTATAAATGTTGGCAACGAATTAAAATAGAATAGAATGCTTTGTGTAGCAAACAAAAGACATTTATAGGTAACCTAAATATGAACTTTACACTGGATTTTAAACTACCATTTTCTTACATCTTTTCTACAATTTGAGAGATACTCTTTACAGAGGACATGACTGTGTGGTGATTGTAGGTGTGAAAAAGTTAGTTTTTATAGTTGTTGTTCCAGCCGCTCTAATTTCATGAGTTAGAATAATGCTAGCTATTGTAACAAGTAGACCCCAGAATTTCAGTGGCTTAACACAATAGAAATTTCTCGCCTATTCAAGTATTGTGAGTGCTCTTGTTGGTGCAGAGGTTCTGCTCATTCATTGTTATTCAGGGTCATTGAGTGATAAAGATTAATGAAGCCTCTGACATCTTCAAAGGGTAGATTCCCACTATGATGATTTGGGATCATCCCTTTTCTAGATAGTCAGACTAGAAGAGATCATGGAGGTGTGTGCTTGGAAGCTTATAATGGTCTATAGAGTAGTCCCCATGCACCACCTCATCCCACAGGGGATATGTTTAAAGACCCCCCAGTGGATGCCTGAAACCACAGATAGTACTGAACTCTATATGTACCACATTTTTTTGATACATACATACCTATGATGAAGTTTAATTTAAAAATTAAGTACAGTAAGAGATAAACAACAATAAGATAGAACATGTACAACAATATACTGTAATAAAAGTTATATAAATAGGGTCTCTCTCTCTCTCTCTCTGAAAATATCTTATTGTACCGTATTCCCTCTTCTTGTGATGATGTGAGCTGATAAAATGCCTCTATGATGAGATGAAGTGAGGTGACTGACATAGGTATTGTGATGTAACATTAGGCTACTCTTGACCTTCTGACAGTGTGTCAGAAGGAAGATCAGCTGCTTTTAGACTATGGTTGACCTTGGGTGATTAAAACCGTGGAAAGCAAAACCACCGATAAGGGGGGGGACTACTTATCTGCAAATGGTGCACCTAACTTCTGCTAATGTTCATTGACTAGAACTTAGTTGTGAGGCCACAGTAATTGCAGGGAATGCTGGGAAGGGTTATTCTGGCTGTACACCCTGGAAGAAGGGGGAGGTATGGATTTTGGCGAGCAGGTATTAGATTCTGCCACACCAGTGTTTAAGTCATTTTTCTTATCCTGGATCTATAAGTATTTACAATTTTACCCCAGAGTAAAGAACATCAGAAATTGGTTTATTATTACTACTACTACTATTACTAAGCCAGATAAATATCAGACAATCAAAAGGTATGAGAAAGAATGTACAATTTGCCTCCATGTCTAACTTCATGAGATTCAATGTACAAAATATAATATTTTTTTTCTTAAATAAAATCAAATCTGACTCAGGCCCCTACTGTCATTGTTCGCCAGAAATTCGGTCTGAGTTATTGGTAGGAACAATGGTCCTCTCTCCTCCCTGAGGTTTGCCCAGGTACCCCAGGCATTTTACTAGCCAAAAGTCGGGTGGCACTATGTTCATTGTGGCTGCCATTTTCCTGTTCTGTGTCCATGCCTATGGGCCCATACAAAGACCTGTGGCTCTTTTGGTTTAGTGCTAAGTTTTAACAGAAGATTTGTGGGAACTCCTGGTCTATATATAGCAGTCAGGGCCGAGCCTGCCTTGGCACACCTGCCTATTGGCGGTCTTACTGCCCAAAGGATGCAGGTAGAAGTGGAGTACGCTCCCGGCCATCTGAAGAACTCCCAGTACCTCCCCCTCCCTTTGGATGAATCAACTTCCTCCTCTCAGATTTGTTTACTTTCTTTTCCTTCTCAAAGCACCAGATTCCACTCCTTCTCTACTTGAGATATTTTTAGGTTCTTTTATTCATGAGACCAGGCCTCTCAACCAAAGGCTTTCCAAATGCTCAAAACTTCATCAGTGAATGTCAATTTCCCTTCCTCGCATGGGAATCAAGGGTGGTCGGTCTTGGCATAGGGGCAATTCCTCTTTATGAGATTGTTGTTTCCTGGTTGGATTTATTTGAAACTTAAACTGTCTAAAGAGTTATGTGGAAATGTGTGCTTAGATAGTTGAGTAGAAATGTATCGTATTTTGTAGTTTATTTTGTTGCTCAATGTGAAGAAGTCTGATGATTATTGATTAAACTAAAATCTGAAGTATTAGCTATTAGCACTGAAATTGATTTTGACTATTCATTCATATCTCAGATAGTTTCTAATCCCCAGGGATTGGTCTATCATCACTACTAGGTATACTAGTCAGTAACATCCATAAGAGAAAACGTGAGCTCTCACACCAATCATGAGGTATAATAGAGTCTTTGGCAACATTTGAGAAGAAGAGAGAGAGAGAGAGACAGGATAAGCACCTATCTTTCCCTTCTCAGCTTCTCCTTCACATGACCCCCACACTCCACACACACCCCCAGTAAACTGGGCGTACTGGCTAAATATTCAAGAAATGCTTAAGCATCACCTGCTTGTGTATGAGACCTTTTTCCCACTGCACATTCAAAACAGACTACCTGGGGTTAGGGTACCACTCTTCTAGCTTGCTAGTCATGTGACTCTGGGTAGGTTGCTCGATCTCTTTGAGGCTCAATGCCCACCATTTCAAAATGGTTATAATACATGGATCTAGCTCATGGGGTTGTCATCAAGATTAAATGAGTTAGTATCATACTTAGAAAATTCTTAGATCAGTACTTGCCATGCTGTAAATTTTATATAAGTGCTTACTAACTAATGAAACACAACAAAAATAACAACACCACCCAAACAAAACAAAACAGGAAACATTCCTATGGCTTCTTCAGTGCTAAGTTTTAATGGCATTCTTGATGAGAAAATTCAGCATCCTGATATCTATAAAATGCAATCATCATAGAACTCACCTTAATAGGGTTATTGAGAGGATGAAATGAGTTGATAAAAGTAAAGGGCTTAGAATTATGCCTAGGACATAGCCCACTCTCATTAATGTTGACGTTAATTACTGCTGTCCTTGTTGCTTTATCCTGATCATCATTTGCTACATATTCTTTGATGTTTATCTAACAGTTGAAAGCATATATTTTTCAGAACCAGACTCTATTTTATTGAGTTTAACTCTCAAGTACTTCATTGTATTCACAATAAATACATGTCCCTGTTGAACTCAAAGAAATATTAATACTTATAAGAACTTATTCTTATAGGGACTTATTCTTTCTGTGCATGAGGAGAGCACGTAGGAGACCATCTGCACCTGCCAAAGGAAGCCCAGAGGAACTAATACGGGTGTTTTTGCTCGCCTTTGCTTGAGCAAGAACATAGTGATTGTGTTAGGCAGATGTCAAAGCCACAGGGAGTGGAAAACTACTGCTGAGAAGTTTTGCAACTGGAATAGATCATCTTTGATGCTCAGAGGACATTCTGACCATACTTCTGCCCCTCTACCTTTGCCTTCCTAACCTTTACTTTCTCAGCCCTCTGGGGAATGTCATCCTACCTGATTCTGTCCAATTCTTGCTTGATCCCTTAAAGAAAAGATCCCAACTGGGAGTTTTGATGATGCATATTCCCCCTGTGTAGTGCTAAATGAAATGCAGCTGGTTTAGCCAAAGTTTTTTTGACATTCATTTGTGGATGCACATTTCTGGAAACAAATGCTTCTTTAGTGGGAGAGCCAGGGGAGGGCAGAGGAGGGTCAGCAGGCACACAACTTTCTATGAGACCTTTTTGATGTTGTTCTTCACTTTCCTGATTTCAGTACCTAAGATAGGACTTAAATCGGCCCTGTTTTATCTTGCCCTTATTCTGTTTAGCCTTCCCTTTCTCAAAAATGGTCAGGAATTCCTCTAGAACAGAAGCACCCTCAATTGAGTTGAATGAGAAACCTCAGAATTGTCAAGAATTTACTTTTTAAAAGTAAATTTTAATAGATTCCTAGAAATTACTGATGATGGCAATCTCCTGTTTTGAAAAATAAAAAAAGGAAGTTGTTTCTAATTTTAAATGGTAATTTAACTAACTGTTTATGTGCAGATGTTTATCATTTGTAGTGTTTCAAATATAAATAATTCTATCTTTTGCCCAATCGTTTCCCTTTGTTGTAAGTGCCACTTATTGAGAGCTGACATAAACCCCACCGGGAGGCTGCAGGGAGGGAGAAGGGTCTGGGAGAGTTTTCTTGAGCTTTTATAAATGAAAAGGTATTGTTATAGTCTTAGAACCTCTAACAATAATCAGCAACCATACAAATAAATGATTTAGACTCATCTAAATGGGTGCAATTTCTCAGAGAAGGACAATCAGGTCACAGAGTTGACAAATGGTTTAGGTATGAGTTATCTTGAAAATAAAACCAAAAATAATAACTCCATACCTTTTAAACTTTTTCCATTAATAAGTTATGGCAATATGATGTTGCAGGAAATAAGGAGGATTTGGGCTTCTCATAGAGAAGACACAAGTAAATGACAAGGTTCCAGAAGAGGTTATGGAATACAAAACCAAAGGAAATAGTTATTAAGTGTTCATTCTTCAACTCTTTCTGCTTATACTAACAAGCTAGTCTCTTACCCTTCAGGCTTAACGGGTGCAGGGAGCCTGCTTGTGAATTGTTACTGTCTGTCCTCCTGGAAGAAATGGTTATGAGGAAGGATTCAAAGGAGCAGAAGGAGGAAGCTTGGTGGTCAAACAGGGAGGCTACTGCTGGTGTAGGGGAAAATGCATAGTGCGCCAGGGTGCAAGTGGGAGTTGGAACAATGCAGAAGTCAGACTGGAAGCTTAAAGGAGAGAATAGGCGGCAATGAGAATAGGAGGCATTATGCCGCTTTGTGGAATTGCTAATGAGAATATAGCTAGATGTTTACATTAAGCACTAAAAACAAGTTATGTCCAGTTTGAGCTCATGGGAATGTTTCCCCCTCAACACTATTCCACGCCTGAAACACACTCATCCCCAGAGACAGAGCTCATGAGGTAACCAGAGTAATTAAAGAGCTCTATCACAGTAACCCTTTAAAAGGCTATAGTGCTCAGCTAGTCATTATTGTAGGTAAAAGTCACACTGGATGGAAACCTAGGATAGAGGTGGATTTTAGCCTGAACAACTAGCATGTTAAATGCTCATAGATGTATAGTTTGGAAAAGTCCAAAGTCGAGGTGAAGAGAGACTCGGAAGATGGTTTCTGATTTCTCCACAAGTGTGTTGCCTGGAGTATTAGTTTGCCATTTGGCCATGGATCTTAGGATAAGAACTTAGACTTCAGAATGACTTCCTAGCAAATCGTTCCTTGCTGGTCAGTTTCAAGTCTGACCCCTTTGGGAACTCATGCCAATGAAATCGTATGCTACTTGGCTCCCACTGGTCTCCCATTCATGTCTTATGTATCTGTATTATCTTAAACATTGTTAAGGATAAAGAGGTGTATTCAAAAATCTTCTTTAAGTATGGAAAATTCTTGGTCTTAGGATACTTTAATTTTGATTCATTTTCATGGGAGGATTTTTATTTGTTTTATTTTTTACATTTGAGACCATATGTTCTGGGAAAATTTTTAGCCTAAAAATATAATTCTCTACAGCCTTTATGAATAAATATTATGACAGCGGGGTCTCTCTCTTTTTGTAATGGACACATGTCACCTTAAAAATGCATGGTACTAAGACTTCAGGCTAGTGTTTCTCGATATAGAATAGTATGTTCACAGGTATATTCTTAGGTCCAGATGGTGTATGCATGTACCATGTATCTTGGAGCTACTGTATCATCAGCTTCCATATATTTTAGGAAGGGTCCATTGATATTTGTGATATTTTCTGTAGACTCCCATATGCCAAAACAAATAAACCTCAGGTAGGTAGAGGAGAAATATCAGAACATCAGTTGAAATGCTCCCTCGCTCCTGGATTTCATTTCAGAGTGCTCTCAGAAACTCAAAACCTGGTGTTTAAAGCTGGATCTGTGCAGTAGTCCATTTGAGGATGGAGTGGGGTGGAGAGAGAACCAGCTTTGACAAAATTTCCATACACTGACAGGTTCTTGCATGGAAGTTACCTTTAGCATCACAAAAACAATGTTCTTGTAGGCCTTCTAGATTGCCCACTGGAGTCTGGGGAGTGTCTTTATATAGAAAAGTATAAGAAGGAATTTGTCAAAATCAGTGGTTGGATATATTCTTATCAGATGTTATTAATTATACAACATGTCCATACAAAGTTCAAAAATCACAAATTTATGGGTTTTTTTAATCAAAACTTTCCATCTATCACTGATGCTCAGATAAAGCTATCAGACAATGTATTTTAAAGCCATTGTGGTACATTCATATGTGTTTGAGAAAAATAGTAGGGCAGGGAGGGTTGTTAAGAAATAAGGCTGCCTGAACTTACATGAATGATGGACTTGGTAAAGAGATCATGATTCAGAATTATTGTTCTGCAGAGAAATCAATACACTGTTGTGGGGATTAATATTTTATTAGTGTCAAATGTCGCAATCACGATCATTCAGACTGCACCTGTGAAACTTTTTATACTCTGAGTGACAGAGAGAATTTGTCAGATTGAGCCATGCAAACAAAGGCTTTTCTGCAAAAGAGATTGGGATGGCCCTAAAGATAATTAGTGAATTTGGGGCAAGCTTCTCCTTACAGTTCAGTACCAACAGGGTTTCTAAGGTAGAGTCCTGTGATAGCAACCTTATTCTTGTTTAACAGAAATACTTTCTAACCAATTTAAGCAAAAAAAGAATTAACCAGAGATCATGAGTAACTACCAGACTCTCCAGGAGGGCCTCTCCAGAGGACCAGGCTTGGAAGCTGAAACTGGGGTTGATGCTCCAGTTGGATGACATAACTGCCCCAGTGGAACTGCCCACCACTGCATCACCCCAACTAGTACTTCTGATGCCAGCCCTGGAAGCTTCCCCTAGAACAGGAACTTGGGCATGGATGCTGGTGGTGGTGAAGAGGAGGTCTCAAGCCTGACCTGAGGATGCAAGGGAAATGGCAAATGAAGTTTAGATCTCTATCTTGAGGTAATGTTGGGAAACCTCTACTCAGGAAAAGCATTCAAAATGCTTGGAAGGCAAAAAGAAGGGAATATTTGCACTACACCTGTCAAACCCAGAATCTGGTTCCTTAGGCAGCCCTACCCAGGTAAACTCTTGGCTCTGAGACAAAGAGAAATTGAGGCAAATTCAACTGTAGCCTGGGAAAATAGTGATTGATTTACTCCTTGCTATTTGTTTCTTTAAATCTTATCCTTTGCTATGCCTGGATTTAATTTGTCAAACAAAGGCAACAGTGTGATATCACTTATTTATACTAACTTAGCAGTTACCAGTTTGTAATAGCCATAAGAAGAGATGAGGTACTGATTCACGCTACAAGATAGAAAAGCTTTGAAAACACTATGCTCTATGACAAAGGAGCCAAGAATATACCCTGAGGAAAAGACAGTCTCTTCAATAAACCGTGCTGGGAAAACTGGACAGCTACATGTAAAAGAATAAAACTAGACCACTTTCTAACATCATACACAAAAATAAACTTAAAATGAATTAAAGACCTAACTGTGAGACCTGAAATCCATAAAAATTCTAGAAGAGAACAAAGGCAGTAAATTCTCTGATGTTGGTCATAGCAACATTTTTCTAGATATGTCTGCTAAGGAAAGGGAAACTAAAGCAAAAATAAACTATTGGGGAACACCTGGGTGGCTCAGTCAGCTAAGTGTCTGCCTTTGGCTCAGATCATGATCCCAGGGCCCTGGGATTGAGCCCCGCGTTGGGCCCCTGCTCAGCGGGGATCCTACTTCTCCCTTTTCCTCTGTCTGCTGCTCCGCCTGCTTATGCTCCCTCTCTGTCAAATAAATAAATAAAATCTAAAAAAAAAAAAAAACTATTGGGACTATATCAAAATAAAAAGTTTTTGTACAGCGAAGGAAACCATGAATAAAACAATAAGGCAACCTACTGAATGGGGAAGGTATATTTGCAAATGACATATCCTATAAGGGATTAATATCCAAAATCTATAAAGAATTTATACAATTAAATACCCAAAATACCCCAAACAACTTGATATAAAAATGGGCAGAGGTCTTGAAGAGGCATTTTTCCAAAGAAGACATAGAGATGGCCAGCAGACACATGAAAAGATGCTCGATGTCGCTAATCATCAGGGAAGCACAAATCAAAACCACAATGAGATGCCACCTTACACCTGTCAGAATGGCTGAAATCAAGAAGAAAAGGAACAGCAAGCATTGGGGAAGATGTAGAGGAAAAGGAATGCTTGTACACTGTTTGTGGGAATGTAAATTGGTACAGCCACTCTGGAAAAGAGTACGGAGGTGCCTAAAAAAAGTAAAAAGAGAAATACCATATGATCCGTTAATTCTACTATGGGTATCTACTCAAAGAAAAAAAAAAACCACTAATTCAAAAAGATACAAGCATGCTAATGTTTATTGTAGCATTATTTACGATAGCTAAGATATAGAAGCAACCTAAGTGTCCACTGACATATATGTGTCACATGTACACAATGGAATATTACACAGCCATAAGAAAGGATGAGATTGTGCCAATTGAGACAACATGGGCGGATGGGTATTATACTAAGTGAAATAAGTCAGAGTGAGAGAGACAAATACCATATAATTCTACTCATATGTGGAATCTAAAAAACCCAACAAATGAATAAGAAAAACATAAAGGAGATTCAGACCCATAAACACAGATAACACACTGATAGTTGCCGGAGGGGAGGGAAGTAGGGGGATGGGCAAAATGGCCGAAGGAGAGCGGGAGATACAGGCTTCCAGTTATGGAATGAATGTCCTGGGACTAAAAGGCACAACATAAAGAATATAGTCAATGATATGGTAGTAGTGTTGTATGGTGACAGAGAATAGCTACGCTTGTGGTGGAGCAGAGCATAGCATCCAGAGATCATCCTAACATGCAACCAAACTTTAGAACCACAGCTATCAGAAAGAGATTAACCATACATAGGTTATATTGCACATTATGCCCTATGGTGTGATGACAATAATCAAAAATTACTATAAGAACTCAGAGGAACCATCCCTACCTCAGACTGGCGATGAGGATGGCTCAGAGAAACCTTCCGACATGGGGTGATAACTGAGCTGAATATTAAAATATGGGGAGCAATTGGCCAAGTGAAGATGGAGGTGACCCCGAAGAGATCTAAGCAGAGGGAGCAGCCTGTGCCGAGGCAAGGAGAGGAAATGTCATCTTTAGGAAAGGACTAAGTCGAAAAGTACAACAGACGTGTCATACGTGTTGTAGCTGGTCACAGCCATTGGAAGTTTCCTCAGAGACTAACCTCAGTTGGCAGTGCTGGGACTTTCAGGTCATGGCATCTTCCTATTTTCCTGCATTTGAGGAAAGGCAGCAATATCCTAGTACTTCGGATTATAGACGGACCACAGAAGAAAATCCAGCAGTGCTGGGCTTTCCCAATGAAGTAATTGGCTGTTGCAATGCATTTGGGAATGATTTGTTTTCTAAAACGATTAATGCATCTCTACTCATCTCAGTTGCAGAGTTGCTTTTCCAGAAGCATTTGAGCCCCTAGTGCCAGGTGAAGTTCTTCTAGTGTCCCTAATTAAGTACCCCCTGCACAGCAGGAAGGGTATAAACTAGGCAATCGCTAGGAAACAGACTGAAAAGGATTTCTTAATAGAGCAAGAGGTGTCTCTTTCCTTCTTATCACTATAAGAACTTTGGGAGTTGGAGAGTCACCACCTAATTATGTCCACAGACCCAGCTTTAGGGGCCCGGCCCTGTACTCCTACTATCTTGCCAGTCTGATTGCTATTCAAACAGAGGTGGTTCTCACAAAGGGTAAACAAGTCACATGTTATTTCCAGAGGAATATTTGAAGTTCTAGGGAGATTGACTTTATCTCATGTGGGGGGAGTCATTGATATGCTCACATATGTTCTCTTTTATTGAAGCTGGGTGTCATTACTATAATGCTACTTTAAAGATCTGAAGAGGAGGAAGCTTACTTTTTTTTTTTTTTACTACAGTTAAACTTAGCACAGGAGCCAGGCCTGCCAATGGCTGTTTCTTTTCCAGATGTGTTCATAAAACGTGTGTATTGTATATGGCCCCATGGCTTCTGAGAGGCTTTCACAAAGAAGTTTACTCTCTGCTTGGATCCCCACAATTTATGGGGAGATTCAACAGCCGGTCTAAGATTGGAAAGTCACTGGTGTCATACTTGGAATATGCAGAAGGATGGTTAGGCTCCGGTTCCTCAGCACGAATGAATAGTCCATTGTCTAGAAGGTGCTTGAACTTGGTCAGGCGACATCCATCTCCATTTTGGGGGATACTTTTATCCTTTTTTGTTTTTACAAAATATTTTAAAGCGTGTACACACACACACACACACACACACCAGGAAGGCAAAGGGCTTATTATGATGTTGAGGGATACTGTGGACTAGTGGTGTGCTGGTGAATGTTTAAGAACCAGCTCCATGGAGTGCTGGGGGAGCTTATTTCAGTGGTTTACTCCCTACCCCCATGGTCCTTCTTAAGCTACTGATGTTAGACAACCAGGTCCCAACTTTCCCGAAATGTTAACAACTTACTCTCACATGCCTGTATGAGCTGCCTCCAGAATGTTCACTGACCGAGGCTATGATGTGCTTGCTGATGGTAGAAGGTGCTGTGACTTGTATAGGGCATCCTGGGGCTGGTGGAGAGACCCATTTAAAGACCAGCCTCTTTTTTTCTTAAGATTTTACTTATTCTCACTGATATGAGGAATTCTTAATCACAGGAAACAAACTGAGTGTTGTTGGAGTGGGGGGTGGGGTGGGAGGGATGGGGTGACTGGGTGATAGACACTGGGGAGGGTATGTGCTCTGGTAAGCGCTGTGAATTGTGCAAGACTGTTGAATCTCAGATCTGTACCTCTGAAACAAATAATGCAATATATCTTAAGAAAAAAAAAAGAAGAAGAAGAAGGTAGCGGGAGGGGAAGAATGAAGTGGGGCAAATTAGAGGGGTAGACGAACCATGAGAGACGGGGGACTCTGAAAAACAAACAGGGTTCTAGAGGGGAGGGGGATGGGAGGATGGGTTAGCCTGGTGGTGGGTATTAAGGAGGGCACATTCTGCATGGAGCACTGGGTGTTATGCACAAACAATGAATCATGGAACACTTCATCTAAAACTAATGATGTAATGTATGGGGATTAACATAAGAATAAAAAAAATAATAAATATGGGAAAAAAAAGATTTTACTTATTTATTCGAGAGAGATATAGAGCACAAGCGGGGGTGGGGGGGCATAGGGAAAGGGACAAGCAGACTCTCCACTGAGTGCACAGCCTGACGTAGGGCTCAATCCCAGGACCCCAAGATTATGACCTGAGCCAAAGGCAGATGCTTAATCAACTGAGCCATTCAGGCGCCCCAAGACTAGCCTCTTTTTAAAGAAATCTGAAAAGTTATCTTAGCTCCTTTTTTTGATCCAAAATTAACAAGAGATTGGAGAGCTCATCTTTCTATGGATCCCGTGAATTTCTTCTAAATTCCCAAAAGATCTCTAATGTGGAACTGGGCAACAAGGTTTTCAGAGACTTTACGGATTTATCTCCATTTTATTAATGTTGAAACTAAGCTTGTCCAGGAATCCTGCAGTAAGTCATCAAACCCAGCTCAAATCTATTGTCTCTGACATTTGGAATTCAGAGTTACAGAGAAGAGAACCTGAGAGATCAAGTACCTGTTCAGGTGGTCCTTAAGCCCACTGATGTTTGGAGAATCTTTTCTAATGGGTGACAAGTTTCCTCCATGGAAGCATGAGCGTAACTGCCATAAAAGCCCTCAGATACACGATGATACTCAGAAACCGTGGAACAGAAGGGCTAACAGTCATTTATGCATCTTTCTATAAGCTTAATTTTAAAATAACTATAAATATTTCCTAAGCTCCATTGGCTGCCTTGGTTTCAAAAAATTCAATCAAGGGACAGTAAAAGGAAGATTTAAAGACCTTAAAATCCAGAGACAAGTCAATCATGACTGGATGCTGCACGTGCCAGGGGCACATGTGACCCAGTTGTCCTGTTTCTTTTTCCCTAAGGACCAGAAACTTGTCATGGCCACTCCAAGGACAACTGGTGGGACATGGACATGGTAGGACCCTGCCTTGGAAAGATAAGCAGGAAACCCTGACAACTGTTCGTCGTTCTCAGAGTGAAGAGCTTTCACTTTGCTGCTTGGGTACATCGATTAGTTTAGGTTACACCCTTTGCAGAAAAAAGCCCTTTCCATCTGTGATTCCCCCTTGGGGCCCAAACAGCCCACAGGTCTGAGGAAATTGAGAGAGATCAGAAAGAGTTAAAAGCTTTGCTTAGGGCCCCATTCATTTGTTTCCCAAATGGTCACAGGGGGCCTGTGGTGGGATATTACAGTAAACAAAACTGTCAGTGAATGACAGTTCCAGGTTTAGACTATGTCTGTGCTGGAGGCTGCATGCTTTCCTTGGTGCTAGGCCCGAAGGCAAAATTTCCAGGGAGAGAAGAACCAGTGACCCTCCATGCTCCTCAAGATGTTTCCCTGAACCAGCAAAATCCCTTGCCTATCAGCTCTGCATGGCCACAGAAAAATCCAGGCACACCTGCCCTCCCCTAAAGGTGTCTATTACAGTGTTTGGGTGGTTTATACCTGTCCTCTGAGTAGTTATTGACAGCAATCGTACAGATGGTAATCTGATCATACAGGTGTCTCTCCCACATTTTGTATGGGTAACGTCAGTCTTTTCAAGTCTGTGGGTACAGTTGACATTGAAAAAGCCTTGGGCTGCTTGCAACCAGACCTCTTTCCCCTACCATCTGCCCAGGTCTTTGGTCAGAAAGAGTCCCTTTGTTTTTTATTACTGAGTGCCAGGTTGATCCATATGCTCTTGGGATAATCCAGAAGTCTCCATTATGCCACCTTAGCATTGAAATTCACATTTTAGTATTCCCTAACATATTCTTCTCCTCTCTCTACTTATTTTCCCAATTTCTCAATCCCACACTGAAGATTATTTTACTAGGGAACTAGCCTCTTTCCATCATGTGGTTAAAGGCCACAAGGCTATATGGGTCCAACTTTGCCCCATGCTAGCCAATAAATTCTATTTTTTTCCTGAAGTCTCTTCCTTACTTCTAAAAGTCAGTGAGCATCATAGGTTTGCTCTCATTGGAAAGAGCTATCCTTGAGTTCCATTCTCTCTCTGACATCTAGGGTCACCTTGAGAATCCTTCTATGTTCCAAAGAGGTTATGGGATTTTCCCCAATGCACCTTTACAATCATATTTCAGAGGTTTTATTAAAATTGGTGAAAGGCATTCTGTTCCAACTGTGCCCACACAAAAGAATCATTATTGATTTGACCCTCAGTTGCCAGCTAGTCAATTTTTTCTTTGCTGATGGAAATCATGGGCATTTCCAAAATTCTCCAGCACGCCAGGCCAACCAAGCTATCACACTAGCTGTGTGCACCTCCACCCAAGAGCAAGATTCCTAACCATGAGCACACTCAGGAAAGAAATGACAGCAAACTAATGGAAAATTAAAGACTACTATTACCACCCTTTGCCCTACGAGAAAGAGGAGTAACACCTAAAAAAGCCTTTCTTCAAGGACATTTCCAAGGCCGGGAGCTCTGCTTCACTTCAGAAAACAACTAGCAGCTAGAGTTTTCTTTGAAACATTAACAATAATATCAACAACTTCCTTTGTAGCCACTCAAAAGGAAAGGATAGGGAGAATAACGTAACCTTTAGTTTTGATTGAGAAAGGTACCGGAATTGCTCAATGCCCCATGAAATTCATCTCAATGGATCCTGTTTAAGGATGCCAGCTGGAGGAAATATTATTTATAAAAGCAAACAAGCAACATTCAGTAAGGAAGTGGAACCTGTGAAATAACATGGAAAATTTTTATTTCAAAATTCCCATTCTTAATGCTTTCCTCGCTGGGGGTTCACATAAATTAAAGTGGTTTTGTTTGAATAATTCCTAAACTCCCCAAATCCTTCACTTATCGCAGCTCTTTCTGAGCACTATTCTCATGGAATTTCACAGACCCAAGGACAAAGATACTGTTGCCTAGACTTTGGATACCATTTAATTTCAACATTGTCCTAGATAGATCAAGATGAAATCAAATTCTGTGTTAAAAAAATCTATTGTGACTCATGGAGACAGAAGCCTTGTGTGCTCTGTAGAATGAGGTTTCACCATATCACTCACCTGCCTTCTCTCCTCCTGCCTCATGGGAGACACTGTCCTCCACTCAAGGTCACGCCCTCCTGGAAAAGAGAATGTTCAGGAAGTCACCAGAGGTCCTTATGAAATAGCCTATTTTTTTCACCACCCATGTTAAGATAAATGAGGTTGTGTTGATGCCAAATCTTTGAAGCCAAACCTACTCATTTCAAGAGAAACAATGAAAGTTCTCATGAAAATGTTTTAATATGGAAAGGACAAGTTTGGTAGTTTTTCAAGCATATGAGGTGCTCTTTAAGATAGTCTGGATAACTTGGAGCGCCTGGGTGGCTCAGTCAGATAAGCGTCCAACTCTTGATTTCGGCTCAGGTCATGCTCTCAGGGTCATGAGATCGAGCTCCCAGCACGGAGCCTGCTTAAGATTCTCTCCCTCCCTCTGCCTCTCTCCGCCCACCTCCATGTGTGCTCTCTAAAAAAAAAAAAAATAATAATCTGGGTATCTCGACAGGAACACAACACAGCCATCCAGCTCTTAGACCAGATTTTGATACTGTTACAAAACTAAAAAATTAAGGTACCTTCATTAACTATTAGCTTGAAAAGCCTTGTGGAGGAGGATTGATAAAAATTATTAGTCACTTGGAAAGGGATTGCTAATAGCACTTACTTCTGTTTTATCCACTAAAACTCATTCCCAATTTACAAGGAATATAAAAACTCTCTTTGGCATCAGAGTAACAGTTTGGAGACACAGCCCAGAAACCAGCAAATCATATTAGTGCTATCTCTCTCTAGAACATAAAAAGCATCGTCTTTGAAGCAAAATGTGTAGCTGAAACTCTGAGCAGAAACACGTGTCATCATCTCCTCATCAGTCATAAATGGTGACATCCAGGGTCAGCGGGAGACTTGGAGGCCATCTGGTTCAAAATCCATGCAAGACTGGAATGTCTCAGCAGCATCCCAGTCCTTGAAGGATGACCAGACATGCTTCAATAGGCCTGTCTCTGGAGCTCAGCAGTTCACCAGCCTTTTAACTCACACCACAAGAGGTAATAGCTGTTTCCCAAGGAATGAATGGCCCACATCCCCAGGTATTTCTGGAAAGGCCTTCTGGTGGGCTTCCAAATGATCCCCAAATGCAAATCCTTTCCTTCATTTATTGCCAAAAAACTAAAATAGAAAAAACTAAAAATAGAAATACCATGTGGTTCAATACTTCTGTATATATTCACCTTTGCATAGAACTAAGATTTTTTGCTAGTTGAATAAAAAGTGAGTTATTATGGATTACTAGTATTTGAAGTTCATAAACTCAACTCAGCATGTCATTAGCATTTAAGAAAGGGGGTATTTTAATGTAAGGATCTGAAGGGGTACGTGCACCCCAATGTTTATAGCAGCAATGTCCACAATAGCCAAACTGTGGAAAGAGCCAAGATGTCCATCGACAGATGAATGGATAAAGAAGATGTGGTATATATATACAATGGAATATTATGCAGCCATCAAAAGGAATGAGATCTTGCCATTTGCAATGACGTGGATGGAACTGGAGGGTGTTATGCTGAGTGAAATAAGTCAATCAGAGAAAGACATGTATCATATGACCTCACTGATACGAGGAATTCTTAATTGCAGGAAACAAACTGAGGGTTGCTGGAGTGGGGGTGGGTGGGAGGGAGGGATGGCTGGGTGATAGACATTGGGGAGGGTATGTGCTATGGTGAGCACTGTGAATTGTGTAAGACTGTTGAATGACAGACCTGTACCTCTGAAACAAATAATACATTATATGTTAAAGAAAAAAAAAAAAAGATAGAAGGAAGGGAAAAATGAAGGGTGGGAAATCAGATGGGGAGACGAACCATGAGAGACTATGGACTCTGAGAAACAAACTGAGGGTTCTAGAGGAGAGGGGGGTGGGGGGATGGGTTAGCCTGGTGATGGGTATTAAAGAGGGCACGTACTGAATGGAGCACTGGGTGTTATATGCAAACAATGAATCATGGAACACTACATCAAAAACTAATGATGTAATGTATGGTGATTAACATAACATAATAAAAAAAAAAGGGTATTTTATAAGTAGTCAGTTGCTTCAGTGCTTGCAATACTGGAAAGCTAGTAGTAGGCATGAAAACAATCAGGATGCTTTGTTCTCAGAACTTTGTTAACCTTGTGGTTGATTTTTGGTTTTCAGTTGTTGCTTATAAATTAATGTTGGTTTAGCTTTATCATTGTCAACTTAATTTACTGAACATTTTTTGGTTATTGAGGATCATTTGGTTGAAGATAATTGGGTTATCACTTGTTAATGAATATTTGCATTAATGGTATTTTTGGCTTATAATATCTTTAAAATAGCTAGTTACTAAAATATGTGCATGTTGGGCGCCTGGGTGGCTCAGTTGGTTAAGCGACTGCCTTCGGCTCAGGTCATGATCCTGGAGTCCCGGGATCAAGTCCCGCATAGTCTGCTTCTCCCTCTGACCCTCACCCCTCTCATGCTCTCTCTCTCATTCTGTCTCTCAAATAAATAAATAAAATCTTAAAAAAAAATTAAAAAAAAATATGTGCATGTTAAGGTTTAAATAAGAATCATCCATGTTACTAATGCTAAAGAAGATGTGTACAACACACACTACCACCTCAACCTACGTTCACCAAAATGGCTAGTTAACATGCACATTGTTGGTAGATGTACTAAGTGAACTTGTACAGATTAGTGAGTTTCAACATATTATAAAATTAAGTGTGATAAAATGTATTTTTTTTTGTTTAGAGGGTATTGTTTTATAGCACACGGATATAAGCTCACACTGAAAATTGGTTTTTTCCTTTGTTATCGATGAGTTATTTTCAGTTTAAAAGGAGGAATGAACTGTGTAGATGGACTAGAACTTTTAGCTTCCCTCTATCCCCTATCACTAAAGTGGGCCATGATTAAACAAACAAACAAGAAGTTTCGGGCACCTGGATGGCTCAGTCAGTTGAATGTCTGACTCTTGATTTTAGCTCAGGTCATGATCTCAGGGTCCTGGAATCAAGTCCCGCGTCAGGCTCTGCAATCACTGGGGGAGTCTGCTTGAGATTTGCTCTCCTCCTCTGCCTCTGCCCCTCTCCTGCTCAGGATCTCTCTCTCTCTCAAATAAATTTAAAAAAAGTGGAAGACCCACTTCTTTGAACTACAGCACACCCTGAAATGTATTAAAGTCAGAGAGGTTTGACCATGAGCCTTTTTGCTTTTTACTAAGGACATACTCAGATGGCCAAAAAAACCCTGTTAGCATAGGTGAAACTAAACAAGTGACAAAATTCTTCTCTTCTTTTGACTGTCCTGTGCCCAACCTGTGTGTCCTCTCAAGGTCATTCTCCTTGGGGAGTTTTGGCCATAGTCATCTTTTTTTTGGTTTGTTTTTTTTGGAGTGTAGTTGACACACAATGTTACATTAGTTTCAGGTGTACAATATACTGGTTCAAAAAGTTTAAATATTATACTTACGTTCACCATAAATGTGAACAAATGAGCTCCCATATGTCACCATCCATTGCTATTACAATATCAGTGACTGTATTCTCTATGCTGTGCCTTTTATTCCCATGACTTACTCATTTCATAACTGGAAGCCTGTACCTCCTGCTCCCCTTTACCACTTTAGTCCATCCCCCACCACCATCACTTCTGGCAACCATCAGTTTGTTCCCTGTGCTTACAGGTCTGATTCCACTTTCTGTTTGTTTGTTTGTTCATTTGGGGTTTTTTTTTTAGATTCCACATATGGGTAAAATCATATGGTATGTGTCTCTTTCACTCTGACTTATTTCACTTAGCATAATACCCTCTAGGTCCCCCAAAATCTTGCAAATGGCAAGATCTTTTCCTTTTTTTTTTTTTTTTTAAAGATTTTATTTATTTATCTGAGAGAGAGAATGGGAGACAGAGAGCATGAGAGGGGGAAGATCAGAGGGAGAAGCAGACTCCCCGCTGAGCAGGGAGCCCGATGTGGGACTCGATCCCGGGACTCCAGGATCATGACCTGAGCCGAAGGCAGTTGCTTAACCAACTGAGCCACCCAGGTGCCCCAAGATCTTTTCCTTTTTTTATGGCTGTGTAAGATTGCACTGTGTGTGTGTGTGTGTGTGTGTGTACATCTTCCTTATCCATTCATCTACTGATGGACTATCAGGATGCTTCTGTATCTTGGCTATTGTACATAATGCTGCCATAAACAAAGATGTGCAGATGTCCTTTCAAATTAGTGTTTTCACTTTCTTTTGGTAAATACCCAGTAGAATTATTGAATCACATGGTATTTCTATTTTTAGTTTTGTTGAGGAACCTCCATACTGTTTTCCATAGTGTCTGTACCAATTTACATTCCCACAAACAGTGTACAAGCATTCCTTTTCCTCCACATCCTCCCCAATGCTTCTTATTTTTTGTCTTTTTTATTTTAGCCAGTCTGACAGGTGTAAGGTCATATCTCATTGTGGTTTGGATTTGCATTTCCCTGATCATTAGTGACGTTGAGCATCTTTTCATGTGTCTGCTGTCCATCTCTATGTCTTCTTTGGGAAAATGCCTCTTCAAGATCTCTGCCCATTTTTAATCAAGTTGTTTGGTTTTTTGGTGTCGAGTTGTATAAATTCTTTATATATTTTGGATATTAACCCTTTATAGGATATATCATTTGCAAATACTTTCTCCACTCAGTAGGTTCCTTATTGTTTTATTCATGTTTTCCTGCACTGTATACAAACTTTTTATTTTGATGTAGTCCCAACAGTTTATTTTTGCTTTAGTTTCCCTTTCCTTAGGAGACATATCTAGAAAAATGTTGCTATAGCCAATGTCAGAGAAATTACTGCCTTTGTTTTCTTCTAGGATTTTTATGGATTCCAGGTCTCACATTTAGGTCTCTAATCCATTTTGAGGTTTTGTTTTGTTTTGTTTTGTTTTGTCAGTAGTAGAAAGTGTTCTAGTTTTATTCTTTTACACATAACTGTCCAGCTTTCCCAGAACTGTTTATTGAAGAGACTTGTCTTTTCCCCAGTGTATATCCTGCCTCCTTTGTCATAGATGAATTGACCATTTAATTGAGGGTGCATTTCTGAGCTCTCTGTGCTGTTCCATTGATCTATGTGTCTATTTTTATGTGAGTGCCATACTTCTTTACTATAGGCACTGTGGTACCTCCAGCTTTGTTTTTCTTTCTCAAGATTGCTTTGGCTATTTGGGGTCTTTTGTGGCTCCATACAAATTTTAGTATTATTTGTTCTAGCTTGTGAAAGATGCTGTTGGTATTTTGATAGGGACTGTATTGAACCTGTAGATTGCTTTGGGTAATATGGACATTTTTGCAATATTAATTCTTCTAATCCACAAACATGGAATATCTTTCCATTTGTTTGTGTCATCTTCAATTTCTTTCCTCAATGTTTTATGGTTTTCAGAGTACAGGTCTTTCACATTTTGGTTAAGTTTATTCCTAGGTATGTAATTCTTTTTGGCACAACTGTAAATAGAATTATTATCTTAATTTCTTTTTCTGCTACTTTGTTACCAGTGTATAGAAATACCAATTTCTGGGTTTAATTTTGTATCCTACAGTTTTCCTGAATTCATTTATTACTGCTAGTAGTTTTTTGGTGGAGTTTCTAGAGTTTTCTATGTATAGTATCATGTCATCTACAAACAGTGGCAGTTTAACTTCTTCTTCACCAATATGGATGCTTCTTATTTCTTTTTCTTGTCTGATTGCTATGGATAGGACTTCCAATACCATGTTGAATAAAAGTTGGTACACATTAATCATGAACTGAATTTTCTAATGACATTAGAAATAAGTTCCTTTTACTAAATAACAAGAATAAAGACTGCTTCTCAAGTTTTCCAACCTTTAATGCCCTGATGACATCTTGGTGATAACTTTAATGAAGTAATTTTTTTTAAAGAACCATGTTTTGATCAGTGTACTTTTGTAAAGATAATTTAAAACCAAATATTAAAATATTTATGCTCATTTTTAAAATATCATAAATAAAGATAAATAGAGAGGCTGAATAAATCATTATTAGTTAAGTAGATGAACAAAGTCACCGATGTAGTTTCTCCAAGGTCTGTGTTCCAAGACAATGGCAGTGGTAGGAGCAAGATATATTGGTAGGGCTGGGCAGGCTCCACAAAGTAAGCCATAAAAATTCCCAAGGCACAGAGCCTTTTCCAGAGGAGTCCATTTGTTCCTTCATTTCTTCTAGGAAGCATTACAAGAGGACAGGTTACTCTGCAGGTACACACCCATTTGGTCTGTTAAGACATTGGATCCTGGTAGTAAACTTCAAAGAGCAGTTTTTTTTTTAAAAGATTTTTTTTTTATTTGAGAGAGAGAGAGAATGAGAGAGAGCACATGAGAAGGGGGAGGGTCAGAGGGAGAAGCAGACTCCCTGCCGAGCAGGGAGCCCGATGCGGGACTCGATCCAGGGACTCCAGGATCATGACCTGAGCCAAAGGCCGTCGCTTAACCAACTGAGCCACCCAGGTGCCCCCAAAGAGCAGTTTTTACTGCTTTTAGTTTTTGAGGCCCCACACAATGTTCACTGCCTCCTTTGGGAATAAAGCCTGAAATAAAGAAAGGTTGCCCTGAAGTTCTTCCCACTTCAGATGTTCTTAATGGCAGCATCTAGAAACTCATTTTCAATTTAATTTAGGAAAATTTTATCATTCTAATGGTGAATGATTAGTGTAAAGTCTTGGAGATGTCTGACAATTTAAGACTTTTGATTCGAACTGGCATGGTTTATTGTGCTTTTAAATGCAGAACCTTTCTGTTCTTAAATATTTAATCAGTGTAAAAGAATTGGGCGTGGTCAGCAGAATGCCCTGTGCTGATTGTCATTAATGCTGGCAAGTTTCCCATGTGCTAGACACAGCTGTGCAACATACAAGGACTGTCCTAAAATACTGGGTCAACATATAAATGCCAAAACAATAAAAGATAAAGGCACTCTTGCCTCCAGCTTGATCTTTACCTCAGATAGTAACCTCTTACTCCTTTGGAGTAGTCCTGCCTGTTCCTGGACAGAAAAACAAGAGGTGTATATATCCTTATAATCAATTCATTTTAATATCTCTATCCAATTTTTTTCAAGACATTTAAAGTATCCTTCTCTTTCCATACATATACTCTGGAAAAAAGACTTGACTTCTCTTGAGTAATTAGAAACCATTGGGAAAAATACATTACACTTGAGAAGAACAGTGAGTCATGGCACTTATTTACTTGTTCTATTATTAAGTAACAGAAATGGCCTAATGAGTCAACGCTTTGATCCATTTGGAATCTGTACCATTTAACTTTCCTTCCCCATCATCATACTGTCCTTGAGAGTTGTATGGGGAATTAGATAAAGGTTCACTTAAAGTAACGTCTGGATTTTTCAACCAATTTGAATGATCGCTTATTTTATTTTAAAACATTCAAACAAAAAGTCAAAACAAAAGGTCCATCAGAAATAGTGTAATCTCTGTTTACTGATTACTTTTTATCTTTTCATTTAATAAATACCTATTAATCACCTATTATGTGCCAGGCTCTGTGCACATACAACAATGAACAACATAAAAACTGCCTTGGTCTTCTGGCACCTTCAAACTGGGAGATGACACAATCAAGTTAAGCCACTTGTAATGTAGTATGAAAAGTGCTAAAATTGGGTAAATATGCATCTTTGTGACCACACCTGAGAAGAGCCCTTAATTGAGACTGAGGGCAGATGGGAGGTTTCCCAGAAGAAATGACATACAACCTGAGGTCCAAAGTGTACATGGGAATAACAGGTGAGAGAGACTATCATGCAGATGGGTATAATGTTCATTTCTTCAAAAAGGACTCTGGGCCTTTTCTGGAATAGAAAGGTGTCCAGAAATAAGGCCAAAGAGGTAGACATTTTCAAGAGCAGTTGGTAGCCAGTGAAAGGTTTTGGATATAAACACTGATATTTTAGAAATGTCAAACTGAGGGCAATGTGGAAAGTCAAATGGAGAAGATGACCCAACGACACTTACTACAGTGACCAGGTAGGAGGGGATGGTTTTCCTTGGACAGATGCCATGGGGATTGAAAATGGAGGCAACATAGGTGGGACCATAAGAGACTAGAAATGTGCAGAAGGGACATAGGAGAGGAGAAACTGGCAGGAAGTGAGAGCTTGGGAAAGGAATGGCAGGTGGTACCACCCGTTGAGGAAAGAAGCTGTTGATGAGTAGGTTGGGGGCAAGATAATTAATTTGATTTTAAACCCACTGCCTTTGATTTGCCTGGGGGACATGTAAAATGCACATGGTCAGGAGTAAGTTGAAAACGCAGATCTAAAGTGAAAAATGAGAACGGGCTTGGAAACAGTTTTAAGTACAAGTCAAGTAAACAAAATGGGAAATTTAAATCTTCTTTTATATATATTTTTAGAATTGTTTTATCGTGGTTAACTTTCTAAACTTCTGGAATCTGCAAAGAAGAAAACACAATCTCCCACCTTTGTCCTTCAAATATCTGTGACAGCACTTATGAACTTATTTGTTTGTTTTTAACATTATTGCTGATAACCAAAGAGAAAAGACAACAGGGAACAAAATTTTGCTACAGGAGGAGCTAGGTGAAGAACAGCCACCTTGTGAAATGTATTTTTAAAATACAAAAAATGAAATATTTCCAATTTCATAAAATATTTGCAATAAAAATTAGATACATGAAGGAAGTACAATATTTTACTGGGTTTTTATTCTTTAGTTTTTTAAAGTTTACTCTACTTCTCGGATTAATAATTTTCAGAATCAGTGCTTTGTGTCTTTGTTGATTTCTCTGGAGGCCATTAAATATACTTCAATACAGTAGCAATATCCTTTCTGTAACCCTCACAACTATTCACTAATGATAATCTAGACACAGACAGGGACCTTTGGCAACTGAGAATAACCTATTGGTGGCTTGAGTAGAGCCATGAAAAAGTGTACTTTTTTCTCAGTACATTATCCATTTTCCTGAAAAATTAAAAATTTGTATTGTGAAGTGGCATGAAAAATAAAATATGAGTTCACATTTCTCGTCTACCTTTGATTCATTCCAAATTTATTTCTAAGACTAGAATGGTTTTTAAAGCAGTTGACATTGTCGGATCAATAATATATGCTATATAGCAAAGAAACAAAAACCAACAAAATGCTCACATGCAAAAGATACACAGGTGCCTTCTGCATTCTCAAGAAAATAAAGGATTCCTCTAGTGTGCTTATGTGTTTAGTCTTGTTGACTTTTTTTGTCAAGACTTTGGTAGATACATTCTTGTCTTGACCAGGCCTCTAAGGCTACTAGAGAGAGTGAGTTCTGGAAGGGCTTTTCATTTATTACTGCAGAGATTGAACAAAAGGGGTGATTATTCTGTGTATTACTTTGCTAAGGCTGCCATAACAAAGTGCCACAGACTAAATGGCTTAGACAAAAGAAGTCTATTTTCTCATAGTTCTGGACGTTAAATGTCAAGATCAAGATGTCATAGAATTCGTCTCCCCTGAGGTCTCTCTCTTTGGCTTGCATTGGCCACCTCCTTACTGTGTCCTCACATGGTCTTTCCTTTTTATACATGCATGTTCTTCTTATAAGGACACCAGGCAGACTAGGTTGGGGTTTATCTTAGGGTCCTTAGGATCTTTAGAGATCTCAGTTTTAGCTCAATTGCCTCTTTGAAAACCTCATTTCAAGATACAATCCAGTTACATTATGAGGTACTGAAAAGATTAGGACTTCAACCTAAGAATTTTGAGAAGACACAACTGAGTCCATAACACCTTGCTTGCCTCAAATTCATAGGTGGGAGAGTAAGAACAACTCTAACGGTTTTGGAGGCAAGAAGAAATGAGCACTGTTTCCTCCTGTTTCTATGACTTTATAATCCAAGAATGAACTAAAAAGATTCTTTTTTATGGAAAAGTAAAACTTTAAATTTATCTAAATATAGAATGTTAAATGATAGCTTAAGGACATAGTTTGGCAACCCATGGAAATCATTATTGAGTATCTGTTAATGCACTGTTTTCAGCAAACTCACCTAGCAAGCCTGGCAAAGAGGCAAAACCTCCAGGGCTGGTGAGTTGTTTACAGTTAATTCCGAGGGATGTCACTTCTAAATTTGTACTTGAGTTTTTTGTAAAAGCACTAGAGACTTTCTTAATCGAACTGACAGTTTGGAAGATAAGTCCTAACAACAAAATAAATGTTTTTTTCCCTAAAACTTTAATTATTTCTTATGTCCCAAAGTTTTTGTATTTCTTGTGCTGTCAAAAATTAAGAAATACTATATTTTTTAAAGTTCGTAAGCATTTAGCACTAATTATAGTAAAAGATGAAATAAATTTAAAATCAAATCTGTAAGTATATAAGAAATTATGCTTTCAAATTTAAAAAAATATTGTGTATCTGTGTGTGTGTGTGTATGTCTTTAACCATTGAATGAGCAAACCATGCTGGATGTGAGGCATTTTTTAGTATGAGCTTTCTCACATAACTTTCTTCTCATCAAAATCAATACTTCTACATTGTGTGTGTGTATGTTTTAAACACTTATTAGAAAACAATCAGATAACGCTAATAAAGAAACAATTTATTGAGTATTAATCACTGATTATGACTTACTGATTTTTAAGAGTCTTGGAAATGAAAAAAATAACTACTTAAAAGTACTTCCTAACTGCAGAATGTCAAATAACATGGCATAATGGTGGAAATTATATCTTTGGTGTCCTTCCTTTGTCAGTGATACTTGTCAAATTTAAGTTTCCTATCTGTCCAAGGATTTCCCTTCATTACAAAAAGATGTTGAATTAGTAAGGATGGGATTATCAAATAAGTAGATACCCACTCTACCTATCTTAGTAGTAACTCCCTTAGCAGACTCCAAGGCAAAGAAGTAGCCTGTCAACAACAATGACCCGGGACTTTCAGCATTTGTAGAAGACATATTGGACAAGGAAATCGCCCAAGCTGCTGTATAGATGTTGAAACATTGGGCAATATTTAACAATCTCCCCACCCCATGAAAGACTTTAAACACATAGCCAGATTAAAACCAAAAGAAGGAAATTCTCAGATACCAGACATGATTAGTACTTCAAAGTGACCATGTTAAATTGGAGTCAATGCCAAGGTTTAAGGGAAATCAGGAACAAGTTACCAATTAATGGCTGGGACTTAGATTATAGGGGGGAAGGGACACTAGACCACAGAATCGTGGGAGCACAGAGCTGAAACTGAGTTTCATGCATAAAGCCAGAAGTGAAGTAAGACTGTTTCATAAATGAAATGGAAACAAGAATTTCCTGGAATAACTAGAAGGAAGTTTGCTATTTACCTACTGCTATGTGTTGAAATATAACCAATCACAAGAAATTGAAAACCTAAGCCTGCCCTGTTCAAGGATAGAGGTCTGAATTTATGTGATACACAAGGTACTATATCCTCAATCTGAGAAATTAATGTAAAAAAATCTACCAGAGCTAGGGCAAATAGGACTGCTACAGGGATGGACCCCATGGAGAAAGAGTTAATAATTTTAAAAAATGACAAACTTTCTGAATAAATTAACCACATAAGAGTGAGTTGACAAACAAATGGCGGATTTGTATAATACACTGGGAATGGAGAAAATGGAACAATTTTAAAGGGACTTCCAATTATTTACAATGTTTAGAAAGAAAGAAAGCCATAAAACAAAAACAGGGCAGTATAAAAAAGAAAAGGAAGGCTTCAAACATAACAGGATTTCTAGAAATAAAAATATATAGTTATTGTAATTTCTAAAGTTCAAAAGGCCAAATTTAACAGTAGAGTAATATAATTAAAGGGATTAAGTGAATTAGAAAGAGAAATCCAAGAGAACCATGCAAAACCCTTCACAGAGGAATAAGTAAAAAATATGAAAGAGAATTTAAGACAGAAGGCAAAAAGAATGAAAACAGCTCAGAGTTTTTAAAGAGAATAGAGAAGCAATATTTAAAACAATAATGTCTTTTAGCATATAAGAAACATATACATCTCCAAGTTGAAGGATTTCATCAAGTTTTCAGACAGAAAAAAATAGAAGTCTGCACATAGATACATTGTAGTGGGATGGCAAAAGGTAATGATGTGACCTTTTGATATATCAATGTCAAAAAGAGAAAATCTTAAAGGCCACCAGAGAGAAAAAAATATATTGCCTGCAAAGAAACAATTAAACTGATATCAGACTACCCAGCAACAATGACTGTAAGAAAAGAATGGGAAAAAAATCCTTAAAGGGCTGAGAGAAAATAGTTGTCATCCCCAAATTCCACACTAAATTATCACTCAAGTGAAAGTGAAATAAAGATAAATGGAGTTAGAAAGATTACACTATTTTCCCATGGAAAGAACGTCTAAAGTTCTACATCAGGAAGGAAACTGAACCAAGAAAGCAGTAGCTGGATGCAAAAATAAATGGTGAATAAAGAAACACGTAACAGATTTTGGCATATATAATTTAGTATTGACTGTTTAAAATGTTTTCCAGTAGACTAATTTAGAGAGCTTTAACAGTGGGGTAGCACTCCACTATAAACCCCCCAGAATGACTAAAATGAAAGAGATCAATAATATCAAGTGTTGACAAGGAATAAATAATAACTAGAACTCTTAAATACTCCTGTAGGCAGGTAAATTAATACAATCACTTTGAAAACTGAGCGTAGGCATACCTTGTGACCCAGCACATCTATTCAGCTAGAATATGTCAAAACAGAAAGGTGGATATCTTTAACCAGAAGAAATGTTCTAGAATGCTCACAGAAGCTCTATTTATAATATTCCCACTGGAAATTACCCCAAAACCCACAACAGGAAAATGGATAAATAATTTCTATATCCATACAATGGAATATTAAACTGCAAAAAGAATGAAGAAAAAACAGCCACCATGAAACAATACACAAGAACCTCAACAACATAATGCTGAGTAAAAGAAGCCAGGCACAGAAAGGTACATCCTGTGTGATTACATTTCATCAAAGTGTAAAATCAGGCAAAATCAATTTATGATGTTAGAAGTTCAGATAGTAGTTACCCCTGAAGGAAGAAGTACCTTAAAGAGGGTGTGAAGGGAACTTCTAGAATAATGGAAATACTCTAGATCTCAGGCTGCAGTCCAGTCATTTAAATGATTATGTTCAGTTTGTGAAACTTTACTAAGCAACACACTAGTAATATACATACTTTTCTTCTATACAGTATTCCACAATTAAAAAAAAAAAATTAAAGCATAGGAGCTCTTAGAGATCACTTACTTACTGCAAATGGGGAAACAAGACATTTACAATAATGCCATCTGGAAAACACCACCCTACCCAAGTATCCAGCCTAGCAACAGGAGGTTTAGCACATGTTATTATGGGCCTCCTGATAGAAAATATAAAATGTTGTCTATACAGTCTTCTGACCCAAAATGCTTAATCTAATCATGAGGAAAAATAAATGAATCCTGGCTATGTGACATTTTACAGGAAAACTGTCTTGAACTCTTCAAAAAATGTCAAGATTATGCAAGAAAATAAAAGGCACAGACTGCTCCAGATTAAAGCAAACTAAAGAAATACGACAACAAAATCCAGTGCATGATCCTTGAAATGATGTTGGATTTAGAAAATAAAATGGTGTAAGCGCTATTTTCAGAGTCATGGGAGAAATTAGAATCAGGACTGGATATTGGATGATTTTCCTGCATCGCTATGAATTTCCTGGATGTGAGAGCAGCTTTGTGGTCATACAGGAGAAGGTTGTTTTCCGAGGGGATGCTTCCTGAAGCATGCAGGAGTAGTGTTGCATGATGTGAACAACATACGTGTCAGAGAGAGATCTCGAAAGCAAAGGTGGCGAAATGTTAATTTCTGGATCTAAATGAAGAGTATATGGTGCTTATACTGTTCTTTTAACTTTTCTGTAGGTTTGACTTTGATCTAAATAAAAAGTTGGTGGAGCAGTGAACCGATGTACTATCATTTTAAACAATCTGAACATGAAAGGTTTTAGGCGCTGGGGTGAGATTTGGATTAAAGAATCCTAATGTCTTCATAACATCTGAAATATAACAGAAAGAAACAAATAAATCTTAGACTTTGGTAGCTCAGGTAAATGTGTCTAAAAAAATAAAAGTTAAAAGGAAAATAGAGGAACTGGAGTATATAACTGTCAAACTAGTAATGAGAGAAAAAAACGAGACAAACGAGATAATTCTGAAAGCAAAAAAATGAGAGAGAAAAAATAGATAAACTTGATCAGTCCTTCATAAGGCCTGAAAGGACAACCAGAAAAAAAGAGAAGCAAAGACAAAGTAGGGGCGCCTGGGTGGCTCAGTTGGTTGAGCGACTGCCGTCGGCTCAGGTCATGATCCTGGAGTCCTGGGATCGAGTCCCACATCAGGCTCCCTGCTCGGCGGGGAGTCTGCTTCTCCTTCTGACCCTCTTCCCTCTCGTGCTCTCTGTCTCTCATTCTCTCTCTCTCAAAAAATAAATAAAATCTTTTAAAAAAAAAAAAAAGACAAAGTAGTAGAAAATATCAAATAAGATGACAGAAGTAAGTCCAAATATGAATCACAATAAATGGCAAACCTATTAAAGTCAGCACTAAATGTCAGGGATGAGCTGACTGGATTAAAAATATAAAATCCAGCTCTGTGCAGCTCACCTGATACACACTTAAAGCAAAATAGCATAGAATGAGTAAAAATACAGAGATCTATATAAGGAAATACTAGGCAAAGATTAAACCACAAACCGTAACTGCCATAATAATAATAATGAGAAGAAACAACATGGAACTTCATGTAAGAAGGTTTGATAGTGATAGAAAAAGGCACCGCATAAAGATAAACAATCTACCGAGAAGACATTAACTCAATGAACATGAACAGTCTTTCAATGTGACCAAGAAAAGAGTGTGTATGTGTGTACTGACAATTACAAGGAAAAAGAGATAAATGCACTATGACAGCTGGATATTTCAACATACTTTTTTCAGAAACAATGGGTAAATCAGAAAAATGTTAGAGTATAGAACATTTAAAAAACATGATTGACAAACTTTTTCTAATATGTAGACCCCTGTATCCGTAAATGAGCAAAAGTATATTATTTTCAAGCACACACAAAACATTTTCAAAAACTGGCTACTGTTCCAATGATTCAGTTATCATGTAGGCCATGATCTCTCACTGAAATGAAATTTTAATGAAATTTCTTAATAAAAAGATAGTTAATACATTTGAAAACTAATCATTCACAAACATGCACATACATATCACTCACTCACTCCTAATTAACCTATGAGTTTAAAATAAATCACAAAAGACATTATGAAATACTTAGAAAAATATTACAGTAAGAACAGTATATTAAAAAATCCTATGACTATAACTTAAAGCGATATTTAGAAGGAAAATCATAACCTTAACTGTATTTATTTCTTAAAAACTGAAAATAACTTATCTGTTAATTTTAAAATGCTAGGTAAAGAATAAAACTACAAATTCAAATAGATAGAAGGAATGAAATAAAAAATAGGAAAAAAATATGAACTCTTCATGTCAATTTTTTTAAAAGAAAAAGACAACAAAATCAGCAAAGGTGTGAAAAATCAAAACTGACAAGTCAAACTGAATGGGCAATAAATATATGAAAATATTTTTAATGTCACTAGTAATCAGAAAAATAGAAATTAATACAATAAGATACAATTTCATATGATAAAACGGATAAAATAGAAAAAGCATCAAATATAGGAGAGGATGTGAGAAACAGGAAGTCTCACCAAATGCTGGCAAGAGTTTACATTGGTACATTCACTCTAGAACCATCAGGCGATACCTATCCAGGTGAAAATGCACAAGTCCAAATCCGTACCATTCCACTTCTGGGTATATTTCTTAAAGAAACTCTTGCACCAGAAAAATCAATGAAGATATAGGAGAATCACAAAGATAGAGCTACATATATACTATTATAAATAGTATAATGTCATCAATGTAGAATTTTTAAAAAACACACTAAACAGTAAAGGCATAAAAATGCATACAGTAAAAGTACATGTAAATGAATCAATAGAATAACATAGACTACAAAAATTTTAACCTGAAAGAATAACTAAGGAATTCAAAGTAGTAGTTGCCTCTGGTGAGAAAAGAAATTTGGGGGCTAAAACAAGTGGATTTTAAATCTATTGGTAATATTTATAAATGCTACATCCATCTTGATGGTAATTTATACAGCCTCTAAATGAAATCACCAAAAGCCAAGCTACATATTTATATCCTGTTCATATCTAGCTGAAAAACCAAACCAAACCCAACCCAGCCAAGCCAGAGTATCTCAGAACCTGGGCATCTGTGAATTATCTTGGAGACCACATGTGTTCTCTAAAATGTGCCAGCAGGTCCTGTCCAAGCCCCAGGCCACTGGGGGCCCTCTTGGGGCTTGAACCTCCTGATTGTTGAAATGGTAGCCAAATAGCTAGCCTTTTAAAGCATTTATTCTCAACTCAGACAGAAAAAGCGGTTATTCTGCAGGCTGATAGAAATTGAGGGAAATATTTAATTATGGCCTCATTAAAAAGGCTTCCATTTTTGGGCGCCTGGGTGGCTCAGTTGGTTAAGCGACTGCCTTCGGCTCAGGTCATGATCCTGGAGTCCCGGGATCGAGTCCCGCATCGGGCTCCCTGCTCGGCAGGGAGTCTGCTTCTCCCTCTGACCCTCCCCCCTCTCATGCTCTATCTCATTCTCTCTCTCAAATAAATAAATAAAATCTTTAAAAAAAAAAAAAAAGGCTTCCATTTTTCTTAAGACATATAAATCTTATTCTTTGGTTACTTCCACTCCTCCCCCAACCCCCCATGTATTTCTTACTTAGAAAATGGGGCTTGGAGCAAAATTCAAGTGGCAACATTCCCATCTGCTTCTTCTTTCTCATTTCACAGTCCTGCCTTGTTCCCTTTCACTGATAAATTGATAGCAGATACTCAGCTAATTAATTCTCCTACAGCACATAATTTATCCCTCTATTCTATTCCTGTTATTATTTGAATTATTTCATTCTTTTGTTAGGATTATTTTAAGTGGTCATCACTTTCAAAATGATTTAAGCTTCTAATTTGCCGTCCTAGTATCCAATATTAGGTATATTAGGTGCTCGATAAATACATAATGATGTGAGATTCTTTGATTTATTTCTTCTGGTCTCTGTTTATGCTATGTTATAAATACAAACTAGTAAACTAATTGAGGGCAGGGATATTATCTTCTGTGTACTCTGCTTATATGCTTTACTATTTCTTACCTACATACAGCAATTGCCTCATACTGCTTAAATGATTGCTTAGGCAGAAGAATATTTTTTTATTTTTTTCCCTTACCAAAGCAAAGCTCCATATCTATAGACCTTCAGAGAGTTCCAGTGCTTAAAGCCAGTAGTTTTTTGCAGATGATCTGTTGTGTGTACTCCTAGAATTAATAAACCTGCTAATAAAAAAGCTGATTTTCTAGCTATGTAAGATCAAATCACTGCACTTAGCTATAACAGTGTTAGAATAAAGCTGTGTAAAAACAAATTGAATTCTTTGTCTCTCAGGAAATTTCATTTCCAACTAAGACTGAGACCTTGAAAATATCTCTTCTGTCACCAAAAACTTACACATATTTTACTAAGCATTCAAGATAAAGAGAAAAGTAATTAGAAATCAAGTCAAGAAAATGGAAATCACAATAAAAATGAAACTTTAATATCAGTGAATTATTACAGTGCTCAAACTATAAATCATACAAGTATATTCTATGTTGTAACATGTTGTAATCATAGCAACTTAGCAGGCAAGGATTTCAAGTTGAAAAACAATAGAAAATCATCACCACAAGAATTTTTTAAAGGGATCAACTGTTTTGTGCAAACAACTACCTCTCCTGGGTAGAATGAAACAATCCCACCCCTTAGGGTCAGCTGCTAATTGCCTAAGTCTCTAGTGAAGGTAAGACAGCTGTGAGTGTCTTAAACGTATAAAAACATTATCATCTAATGAGTGAAGAAAATGTGACTGCACAATAATAAAATGCAGATAAACGTGTTGTTCAGTGTTCCAGTAGCCTAAAGGGGCCTGAGTACATTTTTCTTTCACAGAGCAAAGTAGATTTTAAGTAATTGGTAAACTTGCTATAAAAAATTTAAAACTGCATAGTTCCAAAAATTTTTCTCTCTTTAGCCAAAGCCTACCAACTGTCTCAACAAGCATCTGCAACTTGAGAGAAGAGATTAAAAATAATGATGTCTTTAAATCCTCTTTAAGCTAGCAGGCATGATAAAAAAATTTTTTTTAAGTTTAGTCCTTTTTGTTTGGTTCTATGGTATGTATCAGGTACATATCCATCCCATTTCATTCCACAAGAAATTCAGAGGGATTACCGAACTGGCGGTACATTTACTGAAACTAAAATATTAAAGAGAAAATTGGTCTCACACATTAGGAAATACCCCATACTGTTGAGCAGTCAACCCAGAATCTGCAAAATTTCCCAAATTTACTCTGTTATTTTCCCCTCTGCAGTCTTTTCTCATCGGGTTCCTTTTGCCCAATTTCTAGGGCTAAATTCCTAATCAACTTGCACAGTCAAGTCCCTAGGGCGCCCTCCACCAAACAGTTTTTTCTTCCTTTGGATGCTGGATCTCTCTGATGGCCCTTTTCAGATGACGCTTCTGGAGAAATCCCTCTCCCCTTATTAGAATGTAAATACCTTGTGCATACGGATTACACTTTGATTACGTGTAAGAGTCACCTTGGAAAATGGCACCCACTAGTCTCAAAACAAATTCATTATTTGATACTGAAGAATAAGCATGAGGCCAGAATCCATACTGAGGCTTCTGAAATACAAACTCTAGAAAGCGTTAGTTACACATGTTATCTGACTGTCCCTCCACATAAGTAAGCAACACTGTTCACTCTTCTGTCTCATCCCCCTGATACTTAATACAGTCTCAAACTTTGCCTCAGATGATAGCCTCTGGGAAAGTAGTATCTGTACTTGGTAGTCCATAGAGCACCTAGCACAGTGGCACCCATAGAGTTGACATGTAGCAAGTGCTGATGAGGACAGAACAGATAGAGAAAATGCAGTGCTTTATTTTCACTTAGAGGAAGTTATGGTTACTTACTGAATTCTAGATTGTTCTGTTGCAAGTTAAAAGTTGTTACAGAAGACTTTCCATTGGGCATACTGAGAAAATACTGGAGTCTTCAAGGGACATTAATTTTTAAGATACACTGTAATAACAAGAGTAAACTTGAATGCACCTGGGAAATAAAAGCCACAATTGACAGCAGTTATTCTCTGAAGGTGGGACTACGTACAAAATGTCTTCCTGGGGATTAGTGGATGGGCTGTCAGGAAGGTGCAGTCGTCCCATGGGCTTTCTTAAACCTCCCTTTGTTCCATTCACTGTGACATTTCTCAAGACTAAGCTCTGCTCTGATGATTACTTGCTGATTTTCCTTCTCTCTTGTCAGTCTTAAAAAGAGGGAAAAAGAAAATGAGGCCAAGAAAATGCAGAGCCCTAAAAATGTCTGAAGCAGATTGCCTAGTCTCTAGTTCCCATATCCAGTTTCTAGAACCCAGCACTGTGAAAGCAGTGTCCAGTTTGTAGCCTCCACCTCAATGATATGACCAGAACTTAGATGGAGCAAAGACCCTTTTGTTTTGCTATGGTAACTCAACCTCAAACACACTTGACCACCTGGGCATTTTCTAATGAGGATGAAATCCCCTCCTGAAGAGGCTGAACAATGCCATGTAGCAGCTCCACAGGAACCCCGAGTGTCCTCTTTAGGGAAATGTTTGCTACTGAGCTCTGGCTTTTTCAGACACTTGAGGTTCACATCTCTTCTTTTGTATGGGTGGCACATACCCTTAATTCTACTGGTAAGTTAAGGATAACATGACAATGGAAAAGGAAGTATAAGCAGTTCTTGAAGCGCTAAGGTGATAATAAGGCTGCCCACCACACGTACTTACAGTGAAACTTGGCAACAATCTAAGTGTTCAGTTATAGGATGACCCTACAGTGGTAAGTTAGATGGCCATTCAAAGTCTTGTGCTCGTAGGACATGTAATAACACGGGGATATGCTCACCATATAATGCAAAATGAAAAGAGAGGGATGCAAAACCGCATCATGCTATGTTACCAATGCTATAAAAAAAGCCAGGGACATATATAGGAGAATTGGCAAGAGCAATATCTTAGTAGGAGTCAAGGTAATTTATATTTCTTCCTTAAATTTCTGCTTTTTAAATTTTTTACAATGAATGTATGGTAGTTTTTAGATCACAAAATGAGAATAATCACTCGTTTTTAAAATTATACATTTACATCTGATCATGAAAAGGCAATCAGAGAGAAAAGTAACAAAGATCCCTGTCCTAGTTGCAGAAAAGTGGTCAAGAGATTGGACTCAGGAACAAGAGCTTATGGTCTCATGGACTTAGATTAACTTCCCTGAGCTTGTGTTTTCCTTGTCAATTGAATAAGGATACTATATTTCATCAAATTGAAGATTCCATGGATTGTAAGATACACACACCACCATTTTATGTGCCAATAAGGTTCTAAAATACTGCCAATACTCCATTTTCAGCCACTACTTTTTAAGAAATGTGAAATAAATGTGTCGGAGCACTGATGCAATACAGTAATATTTGTACCTACTCCATACACTTTTGTGAGGATTGAATAACATAATCTACATAAAGTTCTTAGAAAAGTCAATGATACTTAATAAATGCTTAACAAATGTGAGCCATTACGGCACACTCACTTAAGGTGGGACAATGACAAGACAAACCCCGAGAGTGAAGGCAGGGATTTTAGTTCGAGAGGTCTGACGATGGCAAGTAGACTGACATGGAGAAAAGGGTGAAGGTGGCTGAGCATTAGGGAAGAATGACTCTAGCTATGAAGACTGGAAGACCAGCGTGCCCCATCCTTGCTTGACTAGATGTGATGGCCACGAATAGAAAATGGAGCTGTTGTTTTAGAAAGCAGTATTACACAGGGTCCTAAAACTTGAAATTCTCAAGTAACTGTGTAAGAAGTTAAAAGTTGAGGTTTGAAGAGAAAAAAGGAGGAAGAGGAAGAAAATTTGAGGTTGAGTGGCTTTAAGTATTGCAGTCATCAAATTATCTCATATCTCATTTATCTATTTTATAGAGAGCCTTGCAGTTGCATGTGTAATGGAGAGGAAGTCACAAGTTAAAAGCACGTTCGTGGTGCCTTTTTCTAAAGACTTTCCAAACAAGTGAACAAAATAAAAATATGCATGTAGGAATACTTGCAATTTACATGCCTAAATGCGTATATTGCAGTAGTCCCGAATAAAGATAAATGCAAAAAATGGAGATAAGCTAAAAATATGTTTTTATTAAATTGTACACATTTCCTGAGCTACAACAAGGTTCTAGGAAATTAACGCTTTTCTTCAAGCATTTCTTTAAAAGACTATAGTGACTGAACACAATGTATTCATAATAATCTTGGCTTAAGAGCAACAGTAATAAAAGAGAGTTATTAAAAGCATTAAAAAAACAGTATCTTCCATCATATTGGTCACTTAAGGGACAGATCTATTTGTTTTTATTTACTCACATATAAAGTACTTACCAAATATTTACCATGCAGGTGCTTAAATTAGATGAGTGCAAAAGTGTTGGCAAAAAGCTACTGCTAGGAAATAAAGAATGTTGACTAAGTGGGAGAAATCTGGCAGAATGAGTCAACCAGAACCCTGACCACTGAACCTTTTCAGGTTTTGTATAGAAACAAGGCCTGGCCTGGAAATGGTCCAGAAAAATGAAATACACTATGGTGCCAGGAATCACATCGAGGTCAAACAAAGGGAAAAGGGAACTGTTGATAGAAAGATATTCTTTCAGTTTTCATGTGCTCTTAGCAGGCATATCAGTTTTAGAGTGCAGCCAGCAGCCATAGTGGGATCCACAATAAACTTCAAGCTGCGGGGGAGTTTTGAGGCTCAAGAGAACAGAGGACAACATTTGGGGACAGCCATTCAGGAAGAGCTAAGCCCTTCAGATCTACCTTCCAAGGTCCCAAGGAGCATGATTTCTTCTTTTCAAAAGGAGAAAGATTCATGAAAGTACAACAGATGGGGTCAATGGAATGACTGTTATTCAACACTTCACATGGGCATGATTTCAAAAGAGTGATTTTTGTAAAATTAGTATTTGTGCTTGCCTTTGGTTTTTTGGGTTTTTTTTTTTTTTTTTTTTTTTGGTTTTAATTTGGAGAACAGATCTTGCAGGTTTTCATAAAATGATAAGACTTTTGCAAATCCCAGAGCGAAAGGGGCTTCATCCATCTTCTAGTCTTAAATTATTCCCTGTTATTCCCCTGGAGGAGGAAAGGCATGTTGAGGTCGTGGAAGAGGGAGGCCCCTGTGGGTCATCCTGAACTGCTTCTTAACATATGCTCACCCTCCTCCCTTGACCTCACTGTCTTAGAACAAAAAGAGTTGTCCAACCTGTGTATGGGTGACTCCCACTTTCGATGAGCAAAAAAAGCCTTGTAGTGGGTCACTGCCATCAGTAGGTGATCAGTAAGCATGACCTCATATGGGTAGTTTGGACCAGAGGGCACAAACTCATTATTTCTACAGTGCCTAGGCAGGTTGTATACATGAGCTCAGGGAAGCCATGGTGGAAAAAAAATCAATCGGGCAAGTGTAATGACAAATGACCAACACTTGGCCTCATTGGAGATCAAGAGACTGAAGGAGGCTGTGATGGCTGGAAGAAGGTAGGCTCCATTTTAAAGGGGCAGCCACCACTCAGCTCCTACTACTGACTGCCGTCTGAGAAATGTGAGCCTATTGTCAGCTCCTCTGAATTCTCAACAGATGCTGGTTCCAAGGGCACACAACCTGCAGTCACACCAGGCCTGCACTTAGAAGGGCCCACACCTGGGCGCCTGGGTGGCTTAGTTGGTTAAGCGACTGCCTTCGGCTCAGGTCATGATCCTGGAGTCCCAGGATCGAGTCCCGCGTCGGGCTCCCTGCTCGGCGGGGAGTCTGCTTCTCCCTCTCCCACTCCCCGTTTGTGTTCCCTCTCTCGCTGTGTCTTTCTCTGTCAAATAAATAAATAAAATCTTTAAAAAAAAAAAGAAGAAGAAGGGCCCACACCTGCTTCCACACCTGCTTTAACCCTCTGCTGTCCCTGTCATGTAGTTCTTAGTAATTTTTGAACAAGCATGTTTGCATTTTCCTTTTGCACTGGGATCCCCAAATGATGTAGCCAGTCCTTTTTTCATCCATAGTTTTCTATAATATATTCCAGTTTTTAAATACTGGAAATTCAAATTTTTAAATGTAGTGAAGGCTACACATTTGCAAGCTAATGGGTCTAGGAGTGGGCAACAGACTTTAACCCCATAGACTGTCATCTCAGGGATTATCCTAGAATCTTATTAGCACTTGGAGCTGTGAAATCTTTGAAGCAACCTGGCCAATCCCCTCATCCTCCGGATGAGGGAACAGTCGCAAGGACTGAAAATAGAAACACAGGCTGTCATAGAGAACACCCACTATCTTGGGCCTGTTGGGAGCAGCTTTTCCTGGACATACTTCCCATCGTTGAGGAATATGAGTTTTCTGGCATCTCTGGCAATGTGTACTTTCTGAATCAGGACTTGAATTTCTTGGATGGTGGATCTGCCAAGAAAGTTTGTTTCATCTTTGGGTGACTTCTACTTCTTCCTAGTGATTATAAGCCATTATTAATTTTATTATGATTTACAGAGTAATTATCCCAGGAATATCTTTTGATTTAGTCAGGAGTCTGTATACTTCTAGGACCCAGTCTACTGCAGGATATACACTATCAGATCCTACCCAAGGGCTGCAGGCTTTTATGTGGGCAATTTCTGGTTTTCCTCCTTTTTTCATGCCACCAGCTTTGGTAACAATCTATGTGATGTAAGAAGCAGGGAAAATAGCACTCACAAATGTATAATCATTTTCTAGCATGACGTTTAATCTCCTTTATCATCAGTACATTGGAAAAGAATGCATTCCTGAGTTGCCAGATAGTACAGTGATTGGCTATCTTTAGGAATTTTAATCGTATGTTGGACCTAGACCTATTTTTTAAGAATGTGAAATAAACACCATAATCTCTTTTTAAGAGTTCCCCAGTTTACATTTCTTTGATTTCATGCCCTCATTTCTGTACCTTTCTCCCTGTCCTGTTCTGTGGCATTCTAGGACATATGAGAACTCTGGTGGACTGTTCGTAATTGAGTATGTACTTGGACAGATCCTACAACACGCAATGGTTGTGTTTCTTGTCTAAGGGTGAAATTTTATATCGGAAGCCACTTGTATAATCATGTCATCCCTGTATGCCTCAAAGTCTGATTTTCAGAATAGATTAAACTTCTTAATGGAGTAGCAGGACTTACAGACAACTCAGTTGAAAGATTGTTAGGGGTAAGAAAGGTGTTTTTAGGAACAGATATGACAGACTACCAAGTAAAGTGTCAAAAATAAGCAGCCTGTGCCTTAAATATAATGGAGCCCTAGTCCCAGCCAGATTAAGGGCTGGATTCAGTTTAAGGGTGTTTTTGTTTTGTTTTGTTTTGTTTTGTTTTGGAATGTTCAGCCTACCCCGTAAGGGGGTCTGTTCTTCCTCAGGTCATTCTGGATATTTTGTGCCCAGTGCTAGACTGGATTTCCCTCTTACAGAAACAAAGGTTGGAGAGGAAAGCCTATGTGGCAGACAAGTGAGATGTTTTGGGGACACAGCAGGATGTGGATGGTGTGGCCGCTCTTTGTGCATTCATGGTGGCAGACTGCTGGGCCCGCCAGCCCAACAGTGCCCTATGTTTGCTCCTTTGTTGTTTGGTACCATGCGGTGCCAGCAATATTCTGCCAGCTGATACTGTCAGCAGGTGTCCCTAAAATACCAAGTAGCCCTGGGCAGGCAGGAGGAAGTAGTGTTTGCGGTCACATAGGGCTTTGCGCCATCATTTTGCAGGGCACTGGCTTTGTTATTTGTTTATTATTTTTAAACCAAAGGGTGCCACCCTTCTCTTTGTGGTTCTTTGAAGACAGCAAGATTCCACTGCTTTCCTCTGTTCTGAAGAAGGGTTATGTGTGGAAGGTAAATAACCCGAAGGAAATAAGAGGCAGCTGGACTGACTTGAAAAGACCACATTGGGAATAAAAACCAGTGAATGCCAACATCCAAGCCTAGCAGAAAAGAAGAGGGTTTCACTTTAAGGAATAGCTGCCATCATCCAAAGAAACTATGTGACATGTGTAGGACTTCTTGGCGTATCAAGTGTGTCACTCCTCAGATGCATGGTGTGCTCAAACAGATCATAAGAAAGATTGCAGTCGGGATCCAGCTGCATAAGGAGATGTAAGTCCTTGTGTATATGACCAGCAAACCCTTTCTATTTGCCTACATGTTTCAGCCCTGTTCTATTAGTGAAAAACACTGTAGTCCAAAATAAGAGCATCCCGTAGGCATATCTGTGACAGGCAGTGACTTCTACTGGAGAGGTAATAGTTGCACATTGAAAGCGATTTCAGCCATCCACAGTGTAACTCCATCTCCATATTTACTTCAAAATACTGAGTCTATGGAATGGAGTCCTTTTTCAGTCAAAACCTGGTCTATCAAAGGATAGTCTTCCCCCCCCCCGCCCCCCTTTAGAGTTCATTAAATGACCAGTTCAGGGAGAAGAAATGCTTTAGATCTAAAGAATGTAATTGAGTATTTAGGATGACTCACCCAATGTAAATTGTCTCTAAGGAAGAAAGATGTTCTTGTATACTTTCCTTACTTAGAATCTCATAAATTTTTAAAAATCTGGAAGTACCCAGGGCTATTTCATTTCATTCCATCAGTCAAACATATTTTCATTTACTCAACACCTATGGATCAGTCATGGAGACGGGGGCCATGCTGGAGAGGGCTGAGGAATGAGTGGGAGATGACAAGTGGAAACAGTAAGCGTGGGCCTTCCAAGAAATCTGGTTGTGGTAGAAAATAGAAGGTGACAGCTGGAGGAAGATGTAGGATGAATAAGGTGGTTCATTTGTTAATTTGTTTTTAAGAAAGGAAAATATTATACATATTTATAGCTATTAATAATGACCCTGGGGTGGGGGAGGAAAGAATGACCCTAGGTATTATGCTAAGGGAAAGAAGTCAATCAGAGAGAAAGATAATCATCCTATGATCTCACTGATATGTTGAATTTAAGAAACAAAACAGAGGATCATAGGGAAGAGAGGAAAAAATAAAACAAGATTAAACCAGAGAGGGAGTCAAACCGTAAGAGACTCTTAATCACAGGAAGCAAGCTGAGGGTTGCTGGACAGGAGGTGGGTGGGGGGGATGGGGTAACTGGGTGATGGACATTAAGGAGGGCATGAGGTGGAATGAGCACTGGATGAACCACAGGCCCGTACCTCTGAAACCAATAATACATTATATGTTAATTAATTAAATTTTAATTAAAAATATTTTAAAATGAAAAAAATAACAAATAATGGACAATCAAAAAAAAAATGACACTAGAGACAGTCTGAAGATGTGGGAGAAGGGATATGAGAGAAGGGAAGAGTCCTCGTGAAGGTAGGAGGGGATGGGACCCAGAGCATATAAGGGCAATGAGAGGGATGAGCCACATGCAGACCAAGGGCACCTTTTCCACTGGGACTGCAAAGTGAGGAGGGAAGGACAGATGCCAAAGCAAGTAACCATGGACTTTGGGGCCTGAATTTGAGGGAGCTCCGGTCTGAATTGTTTCCCTGGGTTAGTTTTTTTCTTTTCTCTGTATAACAGATGAGCAAAGTCATCTGTGGAGAGTGAGCGTAGATCAATTTGTTTAGGAGATCTGTGGATAGTAATGAGGGCCTGAGCTAGCCGCTATAGGAAATGAGAGCAAGCAGCAGCAGAGGGCCCAAAGAATTGCTGGGCTATTTTGGGAACTCACTGATATCAGAAACCAAGACTGTGGAGTCTCATTAAAATACAAGCTTGTGAGGTTCTTCTCCCACAGAGCTCAGCAGCACTGATGTTGGTCCCAGAGAGACAAGGACCAAGGGAAGCATGGCGGGGCTGGGGGTGGTGTGCACAGAAGGATGATGGAGGAAGGTTGTGGACGATATTGAGAAGAGGGCTAAAGGGACAGGACAAGGAAGCCACAATGGATGGGCTCACTGGAGCTCAGGGAGATGGCAATTCAGATCATCTGTGCAACCTCTTAACAAATAAGGAAACTGAGGCTTAGGGAGGTTAGTCTTAACCTCTGATTTTCTGAAGACTGTCATCAAACAAATCATTATAATGTATTTCCCAGTTTCCTACATGAACTTTGTGATAAATGAGGATTTCATTGCTGAGTAAAACTGTGGCTTCAGGGGCACCTGGGTGGCTCAGTTGGATAAGCGTCGGACTCGATTTCAGCTCAGGTCATGATCTCAGGGTTGTGAGATCGAGCCCTGCATCGGGCTCCGTGCTCAGCACAGAGTCTGCTTGAGATTCTCTTTCCGTCTCCCTCTGCCTTTGCCCTCGTGCTTTTTTTTCTCTCTCTCTCGCAAATAAATAAATAAATCTTTAAAAAAAAATCATGCTAAGTCAAGAGGGACATATATGTGCTATGCATATTACCTATACAAAAAACTTCCATGTACCTCAATGTACATAGGGAGTAAAATATATTCTGTGTGCATCTGAAATTAACACTCTAGCTACTTTCACTGGGATATAACCTCTATAAAGGGCAGGACTTTGTCTTTTCTACAATAGTATCCCAGAAACTAGAACAGGACCTGGATGAGTAGGCATTCAATATTTGCTGACTGAATGAATGTATTAAACAAGGCTGACTCTTCCCCTTGACCTCCTATAAGTACCTAAAAGTCAAAATGGGACTGACTTTGCACCCATTCTCAACCCCCAACACCTCAACCCCCACAAAAGAATCTGATCTTTCTCTGTGTTACTTATTTCAGTTAAAGGTGTTTCCATCCACATAGTCAACAAAGCAAAAAAAAAAACAAAAACAAAAAACAGGGAAAGACCAGTGAATCCCCCCACCATCCCTCATTTCTAGGACTAGCTGGTTCCTACATCCTTCACTGTTATCTTGGAAAAAGCTTGATCAATACTTTCCACTTTCAACATTCCCACAGTCCTGCTCTGTGCAGACCTTCATCATTTCTCAACTTCATTATTGCATTGGTCCTATATTTAGGTTCACTGACCCAAATTTTCCCCTCACTGGTCCAGTGTTATTTCCAAATATCCATTCACTGGCTAAAAATATGACCTATTATTTTCTACAGAATAAATTTCCTTAGCTTGGCCTTTAAGAGTTTGCAAACTCTAATCCCTTGCTACACTTTGGGCTTTTGTCTCTTTCCATTTTGCACTTTTGCCGTTCAGGACTAACCCATATTTTCATAATTTTATGCCTTTTCTTGTATTGCTTCCTCTGCTTAGAATACTTTGCCTTTTAGCCCAAATGATAAAATCATAATTACTCTTCACATTTCCCACCATTAACTCAATAAGCTTCTAATAAACTTCATTGCTTGAAATTCATAGTGACTAATTAGATACTTTTTTCTGCTGATAGTATTTCTCAAAAAATAAAAACCCCTATTTTAAAAGATACATAACAATGTTAGTGATATAATATTAAGATAAAATGGCAAATTTAAGTTAATATTTAAAGCCAGTATTATTATATTATATGGCAACAAAAAATAGATAGGATATTTGACTTTATAATTAGATTTAAATAAGCCAGAATAACTCTTTCTTACATTTCCAGTTGGCAAAATACAAAAGTTTGATTTAAAAAACAGGATAGAGGTACCTGGCTGGACCAGTCGCAAGTGCATGAGACTCTTGATCTCAGGGTCCTGAGTTTGAGCCCCACAATGGGTGTAGAGCTTACTTCAATGAATAAATAAATACTTAAAACCAAACAAGGTAAGCTAGGAGAGGGGCACTCTTAAATAGCTTGCGAGAATGTAAGTTAGTATATCCTTTGTGAAAGGAAAATTAACATCTTTATAATGTTTTAATGCAGATACCAACTGCGTTTATGAAATTACTTCTTGCGTCAGCAGCCAGTTATGTCTCTAACTCCTCAGTTGCTCCCATGTTTTCCTCATTAGAAACTGAGATTCAGGGGCACCTGGGTGGCTCAATCCGTTGAGCCACCGGCTCTTGTTTTTGGTTCAGTTCATGATCTCGGGGTCCTGGGATTGAGCCCCACGTCCGGCTCTGCCCAGCGTGGAGTCTGCTTGGGGAGTCTCTCTCCCCCTCTCCCTTTGTCCCTCCCCTCACTCTGTCTCTCTCAAATAAATAAATCTTAAAAAAAAAAAAGAAAAGAAATTGAGATTCAGACAGGAATGGGGTCTTAATGTGAATTGGTAAGTGCTTCAGTAAATAAATCTTGTTCACTATGGTTGTATGCCATGAATTCATTTCTTCTGGATAATGCGGTTTGTGTTTCAAAAAAAAAGGGAAAAAGGCCCATGAAGGGTTCTAGTGAATAAGTTACCACAGCCAGAGGATTTGTAGTGGCTGGTCAGGAAACGTGAAACAGGATTTGTCTTCAGGCAACCAGCATTAACACATAGGTGCTGACCGTATTTGTGAAGAATGGTAGGAAATGGTTGGAAAACTAAAGACGTTCCTTCCATGGTATGCTAATCAGTGGTAGCAGCAAAGGGTAGCTTGGGAGGTAATTCCCTTATCCCCCAAGCGCCCCAAGATAAAACCATGAGCTAACTTACAAGACTGCGCTTTCTATGCAAACAGGCCTAGACCAGTGTTCTGGCCAAATGCATCATCTGGATTATTGTCCCCAAAGCCTCTGGTCTAGAAATTCTGGAGCTACTACTGAGGTTCATCAGGACCTGAGTGTGACACATCTACCATCACTACCAGGGAATTAAATCATAGGAAGTAACAAGAAGTGATGAAGGGACGACTGGCCCTTTTGGTTGTGTTTTATTTTTCACCTGACTTGAACAGAACATAGGGTTTTCACTTAGGAGGAAAACATATATCCATCGTAACTGGTTTTCCTTTACTGTAAAATAAAACAAATTTCTTTTATTCTTTTCTATTTTAAGTTTTCTTTTCTTTTTTAAATTTTATTATGTTATGTTAATCACCATACATTACATCATTGGTTTTTGATGTAGTGTTCCATGATTCATTGTTTGTGCATAACACCCAGTGCTCCATGCAGTACGTGCCCTCTTTAATACCCATCACCAGGCTAACCCATCCCCCCACCCCCTTCCCCTCTAGAACCCTCAGTTTGTTTCTCAGAGTCCATAGTCTCTCATGGTTCGTTTCCCCCTCCGATTTCTCCCCCTTCATTTTTCCCTTCCTACTATCTTCTTTTTTTTTTTTAATATATAATGTATTATTTGTTTCAGAGGTACAGGTCTGTGATTCAACAGTCTTACACAATTCACAGTGCTCACCATAGCACATACCCTCCCCAATGTCTATCACCCAGCCACCCCATCCCTCCCACCCCCCACCACTCCAGCAACCCTCAAGACAAGGGAAGCAAGGGCAAAAATGAACTACTGGGACTTCATCAAGATAAAAAGCTTTTGCACAGCAAAGGGAACAGTCAACAAAACCAAAAGACAACCGACAGAATGGGAGAAGATATTTGCAAATGACATATCAGATAAAGGGCTAGTATTCTAAATCTATAAAGAACTTATCAAACTCAACACCCAAAGAACAAATGATCCAATCAAGAAATGGGCAGAAGGCATGAACATTTTTCCAAAGAAGACATCCAAATGGCCAACAGACACATGAAAAGTGCTCAATACTGCTCAGCAGCAGGGAAATCCAAATCAAAACCTCAATGAGATACGACCTCACACCAGTCAGAATGGCTAAAATTAACAAGTCAGGAAATGACAGATGTTGGCGGGGATGCAGAGAAAGGGGAACCCTCCTACACTGTTGGTGGGAATGCAAGCTGGTGCAGCCACTCTGGAAAACAGTATGGAGTTTCCTCAAAAAGTTGAAAATAGAGCTACCCTACAACCCAGCAATTGCACTACTGGGTATTTACCCCAAAGATACAAATGTAGTGATCCGAAGGGGTACGTGCACCACAATGTTTATAGTAGCAATGTCCACAATAGCCAAACTATGGAAAGAGCTAAGATGTTCATCAACAGATGAATGATTTTCTTCTTTTCTATATTTGATGGCTAAACTGTTGTTTTCTCCTCTTTGCTGCTCCTGAGCACAGACTTGGTTCTTTCTTGTGATTACAGTCAAGGAAGCATTTCCAGGTCCTCTAGAACTGGCCTGTAGTAAACCCTCAACATGGCCCCACATTCCCAGTTCTTGTATTCTGAAGGTCATCACACAATTTCACAACAGGTGGGCTGTAGAAGAGTTCAGTCATTACCCAACTTGACAGTGAACTCTGAATCCCCTAGTTTCCAGAGGGTGTTTCCATTTCTGGACTTGCCTTTTCTTTGTCCACATTTATTGCACATCCTTTGGCCATCCAGTACCTGAACTCACCTCTGCTAGCCTTCATCCTTTCTTCCCGGAAAGCCTCAGGTGCTTTCTTTCCTAGAGCTAATCTGGCACAGCAATGAAGAGTCCAGACCTGGAGCTAGCCTTTTGGGGTTCAAAACCCATCTCTGCCACTCAGTAGGAGTGACCTCTTACCTAAACCCTGCCACTCACTGTAGCCAATCTTCTGTGCCTCAGGTTCTTCAACTGCAAAATAAGGATGCTAACTTAAGAATCTCTACCATGGAGAATTCTTATGAGGTTCTCACAAGTTATTATATGTACCTCACAGAGAAAACACTGAACATATCTCAACTCTCATTATTATTTCAGAGATACTTAGTTCATCCTGGGAGGAAAGGCACTATCCATTGTTTAAAATGGAATAACTCTAGTTATGGAAATGTAACACGGAATATAGAATATGCAATAGGAGCAATTCACTACCTATCTTGAAATAAAGGCTTCTGTATAAACATTAGAAATCCTTCTCTACATCTTGTGTTGAATTGAGTTGAAATGAGTAAGTATCAATCACCCTATTGGGCCCTAGTTCTAGAGCCAGAATTTCCAGCTACAGTTTTACCTCCATGCACTCCCAGCACAGCCCACAGCCCATAGCCCACAGCCCACAGCCCACGGCCCACAGGCCACAGCCCACGGCCCACAGAGGTTGGATACTGACTGCATCTGCCGCACTGCTAGGGGCCCACTCTGATCTAGGGCAGTCGCAAAAGGTCCAGCCAGCCCCTGATATACCATTAATTTATGCCCAACTGGGGTTAGAGACACATAAGACCCATAAGAGGTGGGGAGAGATAGAAGGTGGAGGGAATGGAAACAAATCCTCAGCTTCTCAGTGTACATTTTCCTAAAGCCAGTCCTGTTTCCCGGATTGAATCGACTGACAGCTCAGGGTTTCCTTTTTTTTTTTTTTTTAAGATTTTATTTATTGGGACACCTGGGTGGCTCAGTCAGTTAAGCGTCTGCCTTCGGCTCAGGTCATGAACTCAGGTTCCTGGGATCGAGCCCCACATCGGGCTCCCTGCTCAGCAGAGAGCCTGCTTCTCCCTCTGCCTCTGCTGCTCCCCCTGCTTGTGCTCTCGCTCTCTCCCTCCCTCTCTTTTATTTTATTTGACAGAGAGAGAGAGCACAAGCAGGGGGAGAGGCAGGCGGAGGGAGAGGGAGAAGCAGGCTCCTGCTGAGCAGGGAGCCTGATGCGGGACTCAATCCCAGCACCCTGAGATCATGACCTGAGCCGAAGGCAGATGCTTAGCTGACTGAGCCACCCAGGCGCCCCATCTCAGGGTTTCCTGAGCTAAAGAAATTCCTTGTGAAGAAGACTCTCTCTAAGGAATCATTGAACACTACATCAAAAACTAGTGATGTATTATATAGTTGGCTAACTGACCAACAACAAAAAAGACTCTCTCAACACAGTCTCAGAAAATTCAAATAAGACCCTTCAAATTTTGAGTGAAAACAAAACTTGAACTTATCATGCCTGGCCAGGTCAGATCAGGACAGCAACAACAAAAGAAAAAAACGGAGTTCATCTGCCCTTTCTGATAACATCTGGCAAATGACTGTGAGCAATAGTTTGTGGCTTTAAGGAAGTTTGTAAAATAAAGACTTTATTGATTATACAGTTTGGGATCAGTGGGGCCACCTAAACCTGCCACTTCTGGGGGTGTGGTTTCTTGACCACATTTAATCTCTTGGTCTTTGGAACCCATGGAGCCATCAAGAACATCACATACAGTTGGGTAGGTTATGCTGTGAACAGGATGCCCAGCTGAAGGGCAAGTAGGGACTAACTTCCAGTTTTATTCTGCTTATCTAACTAAGCACCCTGGCTCAGGAAAGGATGCCCCTAGAAGAAAGGGTACTTTTAAAAAATTCTTTCAAAGGTACTCCACCAGCTAATGCACAAAGATACGTCAACCTCCACGGGCATCTTTTACTATTTCCCATGAAGGTACACCCTGGGATGCATCAGCAATCCTGGTGAACATTCTGAGCTCTCAGAATTCTGATCCCCTTACCTACAATGGGGGAATTCTACATTATATAGATCTTCAAGAGAAACAGAGCCCACCAGATGCAGCAGGTCGGATAACTTTCTAGACCCCCTTGCAGCCAGGGTGAAGGAATATGACCAATCACTTGCACATTCCCTGGACTACGAACTGGGGGTTGGAGATGCACAGGAAAGGGCAGGGACAATTCCTCCGAGCAACAGCAAAGTCCAGTTTCCAAAGCAGCAGAGGCAGGAATAGCAGGAGCTGTAGAAAGCATCCATCACCCAGTGCCACAGCGAAGGCTTTGCAAGCAGGGCTGCCTACGACTCTCGCCTAGTTCTGCCAGTGACTTTGGTGGTTGGGCTGGCTGCTGCAATATCCCCCTTGTGTCCAGCCTGTTTTGCAGTCTGATTCTCCAAGTTTCTCAGCAGTAAGTTCTTTTTGTATTTAAATTGGTCTCAACGGTTTACAAATAAAACTGTTGAGCAGGGATTAGGTAAGGGAGAGCTTTGATGCTGGTAGAGCATTGTATAGAGCTAAAAATTATCCTAGAAACGTTAGCAGACAGGACTCCACCTTCCTACCATGACATACATAGGCGCACCTACTTCTGGGCCAATGCTCAGCTGGTGTGCGATCCAATCCTGTCCCGCCATCTCAGGAATCTTAGAATATCAACTATTCATTGTTTTCTGGTATATTTAAACTACTCTTCCCAACTAGATCCTTCCCGTCAATGTTTGAACATGACCACATAGCTCCAAGTGAAATAAAATGGTGTGCCTTGAGCCCACATGACGGAGCTATTATTGCTCTATCTCACAGTTTACCAAGTGGAGTGCCAGAGTATTGTGAGTTCCAAGAATGGGTTCCAGGGGTGCCAGGAGATATTGAAAGGCAAATAAATATTTGGTAAATTAGAATCTCTACAAGTAGGACCCAAAATGCCCATTTTAAACTTTTTCTGCCAGAACTCAATGTAATTTGTAAGTCTAGGTAATTATGTCTCCATGTCTGGAAATTTCTCCACATTTTTTACCTCAAATATCTCCACATATTACCTCAAATACCTCACATATTTACCTCAAAAATTACCTCAAATATAAAAATTTACCTCATCCCCTTTTCCTTCCTTCTGGAAAGCAACTTAGGCTTAAATTAGATATTCCTCTTCCTACTCTCTATCTCTCTTTTTTTAAAATTTTATTTTATTATGTTATGTTAACCACCATACATTACATCATTAGTTTTTGATGTAGAGTTCCATGATCCTACTCTGTATCTCTTAAATATTCTTCCTTTTTTTTTTTTAAGATTTTATTTATTTATTTGAAAGAGAGAGAATGAGAGACAGAGAGCATGAGAGGGAAGAGGGTCAGAGGGAGAAGCAGACTCCCTGATGAGCAGGGAGCTCGATGCAGAACTCGATCCCGGGACTCCAGGATCATAACCTGAGCAGAAGGCAGTCACTTAACCAACTGAGCCACCCGGGCATCCTCTTCCTTATTTTCTATCTTTTCACTTCTGTAGGTTCTTCTTTTTTTTTTTTTAAAGATTTTATTTATTTATTTGAGACAGAATGAGAGAGAGAGAGAGCACATGAGAGGGGGGAGGGTCAGAGGGAGAAGCAGGCTCCCTGCCGAGCAGGGAGCCGGAAGCGGGACTCTATCCAGGGACTCCAGGATCATGACCTGAGCCGAAGGCAGTCGCTTAACCAACTGAGCCACCCAGGCGCCCCTTCTGTAGGTTCTCATGATTTCACCTAGATTGTCTACAAATGTCCCAGGTCTTTTATCTGCTTTATTCTATGGTTTAACAGATACACTTTTCAATGATTTTTTTTGAAGATTTTATTTATTTATTTGAGAGAGACAGAGAGTGCACACAAGAGAGCAAGCACAAATGGTTGGGAAGGGCAGAAGGAGAGGGAGAAGCAGACTTCCCGCTGAGCAGGGAGCTCAACATGGGGCTCAATCCCAGGACCCCAGGATCATGACCTGAGCTAGAAGCAGACACTTAACTGACTGGGACACCCAGGGGCCCATCAGTGATTTTTGTTTTCAAATTTTCACTTGATTCTTTTTTATACTTGTTCTTTTTTTCCCATAATGCCTCATTCTTGTCATATGATTTTCAAAATTATTTTTGGACATTAAAACCCTTTCAGATTCTTCCACTATTAAGAGTTCCCAGGTGGGGGTGCCTGGGTGGCTCAGTTGGTTAAGCATCCAACTCTTAACTTCCGCTCAGATCATGATCTCATGTGGTGAGATCAAGCCCTGTGTTGGGCTCCCCACTCAGTGGGGAGTCTGCTGGAGATTCTCTCTCCCCCTCTCCCTCTGCCTCTCCCCCTACTTGTTCTCTCCATGCTCGCTCTCTCTCTCTAAAATAAATAAATAAATCTTAAACAAAAAAAAAGGTATGGTTCTTCCATTTTTTGTGTATGCTGACACTCTCTTTCTCATTGCAGTAAGTCATCTTTTGTACTTTGTAATTTTAGTCTGTGAGCTTATCTTCAGTGGGGATTGTTTCCATGAGAGCTCCTAATACTCAGTAAGTTTGCCTCTCTTCATGTTTCATTAATTCTGAAACCAATTTATATATATATATATGTGTATATATATATATATATACATATATACATTTTGGCTCACAGTTTCTGAATGATAAGATAAATATGAATCAAAACCATACACCATACACAACATGGATTCGAGAGTCAAATTTCTCCGGGACGTCTTTCCTGCATTCTTCAGATGTCGTTTAGTTGTCAAGGGATGTATTTTCAGCCATTTTTCCCAAACAAAATGACTCTTCCTAGCTCAAGTTTACATCTAAGAGAAGGGCAGCCTTATCCCAGGCCCTTTCAGGCACAAGGCCTACAAGGATTGACTCCCAATCCTAAATGGCCATTATAATTCCCACCCCTAAGATTTAGGTCTACTCACAATACCCCTGTAGGCTGATTCATTTCCACTTTTATTCAAGATTACTTGTTTTGAGTTTCCATTGCATTTTGAATATCCAGATAGTTCACGTTTTTCCTTTGGGACTTTTTACATGTTTTTAGATCTGTAATGTATTTTTCTGTGCTACCATACGCCTTGTGTGGGAAGGGTGCCTCCCCAAATCCATCCAATCTGTCATCGTGATCAACAGTCTGGACTGACATTTTTAACAAACTCACTAGGTAAATCTTATAGACACTAAGGTTTGGAAATCACACAAAAAGTTTGAAAATTACTGCATTATGGAATTCAATACTTTCCTTTTTACTACTCTCCCACACTCACCACCCCACAAACACATAGCCTATTACTCAAATTCAATTTACTTCCGAAATATTCTTGCCTTTCCACATCCCAATTCACTTGAGCCACTGAAATGATTTCATAACTGAAATTCCTGCATCCAGACTTTCTCTTAAAATTGTACCCACCTCGGGCGCCTGGGTGGCTCAGTTGGTTGAGCGACTGCCTTCAGCTCAGGTCATGGTCCCAGGGTCCTGGGATCGAGTCCCGCATCGGGCTCCCTGCTCTGCAGGGAGCCTGCTTCTCCCTCTCCCACTCCCCTTGCTTGTGTTCCCTCTCTCGCTGTGTCTCTCTCTGTCAAATAAATAAATAAAAAATCTTTAAAAAAATTAAAAAAATAAAATAGATAAAAAACTCGAACTCAAGAACAAAAAAACATGTGTTTGTCAAAGCCTAAAATTCTTCCATTTCCTATAAGATAAAGTTCAAACTTCCTAGAATATAAAAGACCACCCATTATCTAGCCTGTATCTCTCCTGCTTTTTATCTCAATTATCTTGAACTCGACCTCATGAGACTTCCTATACAGACAATGTTTATGAACCGTAGTCTTGTGCATACTGGAATGACATTGTCCTTGTACCTCTTTCTTTCTAACCTACCCTATGCATGTTTCAAGACTCAGATCATACAATATCTCCTCTAGGAAACTATCTTTGACCCTCCAAGCAGGGCTAAGGATCCTTCATCTGTGCACCCAAAGGATCCTATACATGTTCTGCCACAAAACATTATAGTGAAAGTCAATATATCTGTTTCTCACACAAGACAAGAGCTTTCAAAGAGAAGGGATTATGTTTTATCTTTGTATTCCCAAAATCTGCCTCAGAGGCTGGCACATAACATGTTTGTTGAACTAAATTATTGAGAATCCCAGAAAAGCAGCTCTTTTTTTTTTTTTTTTTAAGATTTTATTTATTTATTCATGAGAGACAGAGAGAGAGACAGAGGCAGAGGGAGAAGCAGGCTCCCCGCGGAGCAGGGAGCCCGATGCGGGACTCGATCCCAGGACCCTGGGATCATGACCTGAGCCGAAGGCAGACGCTTAATTGACTGAGCGACCCAGGCGTCCCGAAAAGCAGCTCTTTCTAATGAGCTGGATTCTCTTAAAATTTTATCTGCTTTGGAACATTCAACCTGGTCAGAAAAACACATCCTCAAAAGTCTTCATTTAAAAAGCTTTTTTAGTAGATTATGTGCTTGGAAAACTGGGATCAGTCCAGTAGAAATGTTCAAATGTTGTGGATATGCTCTCTTGGCTCTGCCAGGTTGACAGAAATACCACTTCTTTCTTTTTTTTTTTTTTTTAGTTTTTATTTTGTTATGTTAATGACCATACATTACATCATTGGTTTTTGATGTAGTGTTCCATGATTCATTGTTTGTATATAACACCCAGTGCTCCAGAAATACCACTTCTAGTATAATTCCTTATCAATTTTACAGTTTTTTTCCCCATTTGCTTTCTCATAGAAAATAGTAATAACAGTCCCAATGAAAAATAAAAGAGATTGAGAAAAGTAAAAAGAAACAATTAGATACAGTATTTTCTCTCCTTAAAATATGCACAGTGTGAATCCAGTTTGGGATAGGAAAAAAATTTGAAACAATACAAATGAGCAGACTGGCTAGTAACTATATTCCACATTAAACCTTTTCAGACTACTTTAGATTCCTCCTCTTCATATATTGGAATATCTTGGAGTATTTTGAGGTCCTATAAGATTTTTCCCCATAATGGACAAAATTAGGTTAGCCCTCAAAGATCTTTGAGATATTTAATGCCACAAAAAGGATATTTCTTTCTCTTTTCAGCCGTGTGTGCATGTGTGTGTGTGTTAAGTGCACACAGGGATAATCAGGGGATTTAAAGCATTCAAGAAGCATGAGTTACTTTTTTAAAACATCTTGAGTTATTTTTATACAAGAAAAATAAAATATGATTTTAAAGCTAAAGAAAGATTTTCTTGAAATATCCTTTTCATTGTCTCAGTTCCCCACCTCATTTTGAACATTTGAGGCTTAAAGCATTTAATCAGGATGAGTTAATTCATCCATATGTAAACCCTGAGGTGGTTTAAAAAATTCCATTTGTCATTAGAGAAAGGGAACATCAGGCACTTGCCTCAGAGTACTGTGTTGTTGACAGAATTGGGAACAGGACTTCGAATTTTCCTGCTAGATGTCTTTGAAGCTTATGAAAGTCATTGAAATAACTTTGAACAATGCAATGAGTGTGAAAGCAGGGATGGGAACTTTTCCTTAACTTTGCTGACCTGAAAAGAGTTCCAAGGGAATTGTGAGTGAGAAATAAGAATCAGAGAGACGAGGTTTTTTTGTTTGTTGGTTGGTTGGTTTTTCTCCAAGCCAAAGAAGGAAGTAGTGCCGGAGCATTGAATGGCTTGGTTGCAGTTTGGTACTGTGATTACTATCTCTTTACATTTACCCTAAGGAAGGAAGGTGATGTACCCCACACATTACTTCACTGTGCTGCCATCCCATAGTGTTATTTCCAGAACCTGAGATTTCTTTGCTCCAATTAATTCCTTTCTTTCTATAGCTGAAATTAGCCAACTATCAAAAAATGGCAGACATGTTACATGGACAAAGCCCGCAGAGAAACCTCCCCCATCTGCAACCTTCTAGAGTTGCTGCTGTCCTTACTTCCCAACTCACACTCATGCCTGCCTCAGTGCCCTCACATGTCCTTAGGACACGCATACTGCCTTTGTGGCTAGTACCTGGCTCTTGTCTCTAGATACTTCTCGAGTTGACCTTTATAGATGTGCACATCAGAACCCCCCAAAAAGTTTAAAAACTAGATTATCCATTCCACATCCAAACTCTCTCAAATTCTGATTGAGTAGCCCTGGAGAGAAGCTTGAGCTGATGTACTGTTTAAAAAGCTCCTCAGATGGATCTGATGTGCAGATGTCAAAGTACAGAACAGGAGAGGAAGCCTTAACAGCCTCCTTCTGAAAGGTCAATGAAAGAGAAAGAGAAGCTTATCACTGAGTTAGCTTGCTTGATAATAATCTTCTCCAGGTGCTTCTTTTCTAACAACCACTGGATGTCTATCAATTTTTACTCACTTCTTAGGCTGTTGCATTCTTGAGTTGTATCTGCTTAATGACTCCAGGCCTGTTTGCCTGCCGTGGAATTTTGCATTTCCCAATAAAAGAATTGTAAGTCATATTGATATAGACCTTTTCTTTATAAAAAAGGAAGGAAGGCCCTATGTCAGACATAAAAGGCATGGTTTTAGGATTGGAAAGGATTAGATTTCTAATTTAGAAATCTATGATAGAAATTGTCTTACCAAAATTATTTTGCATGATTTGAGAGGGCTCCTAAATGTCTTCCCACTTTAGGACCAAGGTACTTGGTTAACAATGAAAACAAAAAGTAAGCATTTTTAGGAAAGGAAAATGCAATTTGTAATCAAAAGATGAAAAGTTTCAGTTCATGTAAGAAAGGCAAGTATTGTAATTATTGTATTGCTCTGATCACGATTTCAAGAAACGTCTTCCACACAGGAGCCAAAAAGTGAAAGCATCCCATGTGTCCACTGACGGATGAATGGACAAGCAAAACTCAATATATGCATATGCATACAATGGAATATTATTCAGCCAGAAAAAAGGAAGGAAATCCTGTCATATGCTACAATATGGATGAACTTTGAGGACACTAGGCTAAGTGAAATAAGCCAGTCACCAGAAGACACATACTATATGATTCCACTTATATAAGGTCTGAGAGTATACAAATTTACAGAAACAGAAAGTAGAATGCTGGTTGCCAGGGCCTGAAAGGAGGGAAAATGGTGAGGTGTTATTTAATAGGTATAGAATCTCAGATTTTCAAGATAAAGTTCTGGAGGTTGGTTGCAAACAACGTGCATACACTTGACACTGCTGAATAGTATGCTTAAAAATGGTTATGATAGTAAATTTCATGCCATGTGGTTTTTTTTGGTTTTTTGGGTTTTTTTAATTTTTTTTATTCTTATGTTAATCCCCATACATTACATCATTAGTTTTAGATGAAGTGTTCCATGATTCATTGTTTGTGCATAACACCCAGTGCTCCATGCAGAATGTGCCCTCCTCGATACCCACCACCAGGCTAACCCATCCTCCCACCCCCCTCCCCTCCAGAACCCTGTTTGTTTTTCAGAGTCCATCGTCTCTCATGGTTCGTCTACCTCTCCGATTTCCCCCACTTCATTCTTCCCCTCCCGCTACCTTCTTCTTCTTCTTTTTTTTTTTCTTAACATATATTGCATTATTTGTTTCAGAGGTACAGATCTGAAATTCAACAGTC
>NW_023270426.1:13163683-13177014 GCF_011800145.1 Mirounga leonina
CCTCCCACCCCACCCCCCACTCCAACAACACTCAGTTTGTTTCCTGCGATTAAGAATTCCTCATATCAGTGAGATCATATGATACATGTCTTTCTCTGTTTGACTTATTTCGCTCAACATAATACCCTCCAGTTCTATCCACGTCGTTGCAAATGGCAAGATCTCATTCCTTTTGATGGCTGCATAATATTCCATTGTATATATATACCACATCTTCTTTATCCATTCATCTATCGATGGACATCTTGGCTCTTTCCACAGTTTGGCTATTGTGGACATCGCTGCTATAAACATTGGGGTGCACATACCCCTTTGGATCCCTACTTTTGTATCTTTGGGGTAAATACCCAGTAGTGCAATTCATGCCATGTGTTTTTTGCCACAATTAAAAAGAAAAAAAATGTCTTCAGTTGAAAAGCTAAGACTCAGTAATTGATATTTATCTATTCATTCTTTCAGACAGTCAAAAAGTATTTATTTCTTGTGTATCTCCTGAGTTAGTTTTATAGAAGCTTGACTGGCTCTGGGTCAGCCTCATTCTTATCTGGGGAGGATTAGATTCAGTCCAGGGTGTCACAAGTATATATTTCTGGGGTCCTGACATTTCCAGCCCTAGTGGTTTCCTGTCAGGCCAGTGTTGTTCCCATTACTACTAACAATGACCTGGAAGTTCCAGGCTAAAGCAGAACTGATCAAATATGGCTCCTGAAGGTTTTCTGGGTCAGGACCAGAATAGACAAATCACCATTTGTCTAACTTGGGACATCTTCAACCTGTTCCTGATGAACAATTCATGTGATTATCCCTAAATCTTGCCGTGGCAGACTCTGGGAAGTTATGACACCACTAGTCACTTAGCAAGAGATGAGGCAAGTGGCTTTCAGCCCAATCCACATGTTCCCCTCCCTACCCGTTATCCTTGCATATCTGAGATGAGGGTGTGTTGACGGGAACAGGCTTGGAGGTCTACCAGATAGGACTCTGAAATCTAATTAGATTTCTGTTTGAGAGTTCAGATTCATGTACTTTCTTTTCTCTGCTAGCTTTCTTAATGGAATTAGATAAAGTATCTTGCTAAAGAATGAAATAAGAGAGACAGACTCTTGAGTCCAACAAAACCAAGGAACTACCTGTATTTGATGACTTGTTTGTCTAGACTTGTTAAAATATGCAATCTGAAGCTAGCTAATATCTACATAGCAAAAGTTCACATCATCACCACACCTTTCCCTTCCTCTCTGACTCTCTGCAGGCTATTCACAAGCATCGAACATTTCCTTTATCGGGTTATGCCTTCACATCTTGCATGCATATAACTCCATTCACACATAACATCAGATTTTGAAATTAATCTTTTGTTCTAAGGAATATTGAAACCAACTATATATAAATCCAAATATCCTTGTCTCTCTACCTATGAAATGTAGACATGAACAAAACATGTTCATGGCATGAACAAAACAGCTTCTCTAAATAGTGGAGGAGGACAAGACAAAGATGTTTAACTAAAGTCACAGCTGGAATGTTGTGTATGAGGAATGAAACTGGATTTAGGTTGAAAATACTGCTTAATGTTGAGACCATTTCCCCCAAGTGCAAAGCTCCTGCCACAGAGCAGGACTGACACCTTTTGGTATGGAAGTTTTCAGATGTGGCAAACCACTGCTATTTCTTCCGTCATCTTTAAAGGTTTTTGGTATAGGTAGCCCCAGTGGTGAAGGACAGGAATTGCAGGAAAACCCCAAGGGAGAGACTAAGAGAACATTGTCAGATTATAAGGTTTTAGCTCAGAAAAGGAAAGAGTGAGGGGCACCTGGGTGGCTCAGTCGTTAGGCGTCTGCCTTCGGCTCAGGTCATGATCCCAGGGTCCTGGGATCGAGCCCTGCATCGGGCTCCTTGCTCAGTGCGAAGCCTGCTTCTCCCTCTCCCACTCCCCCTGCTTGTGTTTCCTCTCTCGCTGTGTCTCTCTCTGTCAAATAAATAAATGAAATCTTAAAAAAAAAAAAAAAAAAAAAGGAAAGAGTGATTTTGTTGCCATATTGGAAAAGTGGTTTTCTTATCATCAAATGGACCCAGACTATAATGTCACCATCGCTAGATGAAATGTCATCTACTACACATACACCCTCAGTATATGTTCATAAACAAGCATGAACGTGAACAGAAGTAGAGAGAAGACAACAGAATGTCTTTGCAGTCAGACCACCAAAGTGATCTTGTCTTGCTGCTCATGGGCAAAGGAACTTCAAGGTAATTCAGTTTTGATCACTGAGTTATATTTATAGGTGTCATCTGTACGTTTGTAATTTCTTTTTTTTTTTTTTTAAGATTTTATTTATTTATTTGACAGAGAGAGACAGCAAGAGAGGGAACACAAGCAGGGGGAGTGGGAGAGGGAGAAGCAGGCTTCCCGCAGAGCAAGGAGCCCGATGCGGGCCGATCCCAGGACCCTGGGATCATGACCTGAGCCGAAGGCAGCTGCTCAACTGACTGAGCCACCCAGGAGCCCCTGTAATTTATTTCTTTATCAACTGTTCTTTGCTTTGTATCTCTAGCATCTTGAGGAACTTGGTTTTTCTAACCGAAGGCCAGAACACAGGTTTGGTGATCCTCGCTATACCATCTGAGTCTTTTTTACAATATGACTTCCTCTTTATTACAGTGACTGAGAAGGAACTGAGAAGAGAAAATCAAGAAAAGAGAATTTTTAAGAGTAGCAATAATAAAAGAACTGTTAAACATCATCTGGTGTTCTAGATAAAAGTAGTTGGTCTCAACATAGGCAGATTCTGTATCATTGGTTCTGTTTCTGTGTGTCAGTGGTACTAAGTAGTTGTGATTTCCCACCATCTGCTTCATCAACTTATTCCATTCCCTTGAATTTATATTGCTCGATTAGTCGAATATTCAAGTGAATCCTTTTTTTTTATTATTTTTTAATTTTTTAGTAGAACAGTCAAAAGACAAATCACATCTTGAGCTAGCAACCAAGTTCAATGCTTTAATTTTTGGTGATTTCTCCACATGCATTTAAATGTCCCTAGTCCTATTAACTGTCAAACATTGCTTTCAATGAACTTGATTGACACTTTAAATTTCCTTAGTGGGAAACTTGACTTGAGATTTTTAGCCCTTATGAAACTTTTGTTTCCAGATTAAAGCAATTGAAAAATTAAAGAATAGACAAATTACTCATTTAATTGCAGCTATATAATATTCAACTAATGGATATTACTGTAAAGATTTATGCTCAATAATTCATTATTAGGAACAGCTATCTCAGAAGTTCTAAAGAGTAAAAATTCTAAGATAATGATGGCAGTGACAACATTACTAATATCATGCCACTCAACAATGTACAAAACACTCAGTCATGTACATTGTAAAGAGTTTTTTACATGAAATCAGATCATTTCACTTTAAACTTTGAAGTTTCTGCTGTATGGGGTGCCTGGGTGGCTCAGGCAGTTAAGCATCCAACTCTTGATCTCGACTCAGGTCATGATCTCAGGGTCGTGAGATGGAGCCCCTTGTGGGGTTCCACTTTCAGTGGGGAGTCTGCTTTTTTCCCTGTCCCTCTGCACCTCCCCTCCCCTCTTTCTCTCTCTCTCTCAAATAAATAAATCTTTAAAAAAAAGTTTCTGTTGTAAAATTGTTTCAAGTCTGCATTAAGAAAGCAGCAGATTTTGTTGTTTTTTTTTTTTAAGATTATTCATTTATTTATTTGAGAGAGAGAGCATACAAGCTGGGGGGGACAAGGGGACAGAGGGAGAAGCAGACTCCCCACCGAGCAGGGCGCCTGACTGGAGGGGGGCGGTGCTTGAAGTTGGTGGTGGGCTCCACATGGGGCTCAATGCGGGGCTTGATCCCAGGACCCTGAGATCATCACCTGAGCCGAAGGCAGACACTTAACCTACTGAGCCACCCAGGCTCCAGAAAGCCGCAGTTTTTTAAACATTATATTTCATGGGGAAAAATACATATTGCAGAAAACTTCCCAGGTGGGCAAATTGCTTTCTCTAATTTCTCTTATCCACTGTACAAAGCTTTTTCATGCTATGTGAGAATCATTTCTCCTCTTATGATTATTTTCCTTTCCTTCATTTAGAACTCCTTATCATTTTTGAAGTTGTCTGAAGGCCAGCTCTTATACTCACTGAGTTTTTATCCCCTGTAATATCTCTGCTTTGAGGGCAGAGTGGGATTTCTGAAGGAGAGAGATACTTACCGAGAAGGTTAACTTATTAGGTTCTCTTTACCACACCAGAAAACCCTCCAAGGTGATTTAAGCATCTTGGTGCTCCAGCATCTCAACTGTCCAGTCTTCAAACACATGCCTTTGCTTTATAATTCACGGTAAGTCACAAATGGCCAATAGCTGCTGACTTCCTCCCAGAAGGCAGCTTTAGTTAAGTTCAAAAGGAGTTCTGGGCACAGAACAAAACAAAACAAAACAAAAACAAGTATCTGCCCAATTATAAAGTCATTGCAGAGAAAAAGCTTTTTATCATTTTTATAATCATGTTAGGAGAGCTTAGCAGTATTTTCACAAGGCAGACATGGGAATTCTTTTTCCCCACCTGTATATTCTGTCCTCTGGTTTCTGTTCTCTTCCACCCACGTTACTTTTTATAGCAATTTGCCAATGACACCAATACCTGTATGGGTGGGGCTGAGAAACTAAAATTGCTTCATCTACAGCTTGGGCCCTTTAGGTTCTCTCTGTCCCCAGGGATGACTGGACTGGAAAACACCTTCCTAGTAGGCTCTGTTAGGTGTGACAGTGCACTCCTCTCTCCATTCCCAGGGTGGGTGATTTGAGACTGTAAGATCAAAAACTGGATTTGGCTTTAGCAAACACTGGCTATACTTTCTTTTTGAGAGAGACCTATTGAACCCTTGGTTTTGTTCTGCACGGTGCTCAGCCAGTATGAAAACTTACTTATTGCATTGTTGGCACTGTAGGGTTCTTTTCTTTCTCTAAGAACTTGGTTGTCAGCCTGATTAATGTTTACTGGGTAAGAATGATGAGGCAGGGTTACACTCACATACAGAAAAAGAGCTTGTAGACAATACCCCTTAATCTTAGGAATGAGTTTGTTTGAGTACGGATATTCTAGTGCTATCTGAGGGCAAGGTGACTGGTTGACATTGGTCCAGCTCGTTTCTTTGAAGTGAATGGGATCTCAATTACCTAACAACTCTGCTTTCTATCAAATGTAACCCCCGAATGGACTATAGGGAGTGACCTGAATCCAGTTCTTCCTGGCTCTCTGTGTGAAGAGGGATTAAAGGGAAGGAACCCTGCCTAAATAACTATTTTTGACACTGGGATATTACACACCAGGGAGTTTAGTTACTGGCCAATACCCATTTCATAGCCCTTCAGTTTGTATGGCCAAGGAGCAACATGATATAGTGGGGGGAAAAAAACCCCACCAACATTGAAATGAGGAGTCAGAAAATCTGAACTTGAGTCTTGTTTCTTGCAGTTTTATTAGCTGTGACTTTGGGCAAATCATGTCATTTTTCTCTGCCTATACTTCTGCATCCCTAAAATGCTAGGGCTGGACAATTTGATTTCAAAGATTACACGCAATTCTGTCCCATTGAAAATTCAGTGATTCTGTTGTCCTAAATCATGCTTGAGGGGTCAGCCCATGTCTCAAAGCTTCATGATCAGAAGTTGGACACTTCTTGCTTTAAGAAATGGATTTATAAATAGGAAATGTCATCTTAAACTGTTCACAATGTAAGAAACTGAGTAGGACATTGAGGCATGCATGGCATAGGGATGGAAGGGGCAGTCTAGAGCTGAATCGCTCAGATTTAAATTGTGGGTCACCATCTGACTTTGGGAAAGTTACTTAAAGCTCTCTGTGCTTCAATGTTTGCATCTAAAAATGGAATTAATAATAGCTCTACTTCATTGGGTTGCTACAAAAATGAAATTAGCTAGTATGTATCAACTTCTCAGAACTATGCCTAGCATATTATAGGTGGTAAATATTAGCTTCTCTCTGGAACATTTCCAATAATAGTCTGTATACTACATGAAAGGAAGGGTAGCTTATGGTCTTTTAGGGCAACAAATTCCAACTTCTGGACTGTTGTGTTGTTAGAAACGTCTATCTTATCACTGGAATTCACTCCAAGTGTAAGTTATCTCTTTATCTTGTATTAATAAACACTCACACAGACATTTCTGGAAACTAGGACATCTACTGGCAAACTCTGCCCGTGTCTCCAATAATTATTTATCCCATAGAGGGAAAGAATTGAGACTTGGTTCCAACTATAGGTAAACTCTTCCCCTGTAGTGAGTCAAGATGTTTGTCTAATTACTGGGATTTTGTTTTCTCTTTATTAGAAATTCCAAACCCTCTGGATGTAGGGAACAGAATTAAAATTTATTTCTATAGCATGTGATAACATAAAATAAGCTACTCAAATGGGAGGGATACTGCAAAGAACCAAACAGTATCAGCTATGATTTCCAAAGTCTGACTATTGGTCATGAAATGTCAACAGTGGTCATGTGGCGCCCAACTCTTGGTCAAAGTCGAGATGAGGCCTAATGGTTGTGTATTAACAGTTCCTCCCATGACCTTCTTAAATGAAAGAAGACTAAGCTACATTTTGCTTTTGTGTTTGGTCTTTCATTCAAGGCATTATATAAGAAAAGTTTCATCTGATATACTGTTTGTCACTTCAGAGAACTGAACAGAATGGCCACAGTCCCCAGGATCAATTCCAGACCCTCTGATGAGAGACACTAAGAGGGCCCAGATCTACACCAGGTGCAGATAACCCTTAGCTGGTTTCATCAGCTCTTTCCTTTATTTCTTAGGTTCTCTGGCAAGATCATGGCAGTCCATGCTACAAGTGTCTCACCATCACCCTTCAGTGTCACTCTTTTATAACCAAGCCTGGCTTATTGCCTTTCTACTTGTACTAATAATTAGAGCCACTCACGCTTTAACTACAAAAAGCTAGCTTTAACTAACTTAACAAAGTAATGGTGCTACTGATTAGTGAACCGTTATGCTATCATTGAGAAGAAAAATCAGCCTTTGGAATCAAAAGAACTTGTTCAAGTCAATTCAGCTACTTACTTACTAAGAGACCATGGTTACCATGGTCTACTCAAGTTCTCAGGGCCCTCAACTGTCTCACCTACAAAATAGAGACAGGATCATACATAACAATTAGGTATCATTAACGAGCAGTGGCTACTGGGAGTGTGGATCAAGGATTGTGAAGCCAGGTAGGCAACCTAGGGTGAAGGAATTCCCAAATCAAAGGCCTACGGTGGAGAAAGGAAGCTACGAGGCACATATTTGCCATTCCTGGACTTCTAAATACTTACCTGGGGATAGCATAAATACAAAACAAAGTAAGAGTTGTGAAATTGATTTTTTAAGCCAAGTTGTATCCAAAAGCTATATCACGTTTATGAGTTTTATTATTAACAATGGGCTATTAGAAAAGAAATAAAAGAGGATATCTGCTTATATGTCCTGTATTCAAATCAAATTCTCTTGTATGTCCTTGGTAGTGAGCATTTTATCAGGGGCCCTCTGGAGATAAAACCTGTCTTTGTTATACAGGCTAAGTAAGGAAGGTAAAAAGCTATGCTCCAGCAAGCCTGCCACAGGGCCACGGGCAGGAAGAGGTAGGGCTTTAGAAAGTTCCTCACATCATTCCATGGAGGCAGCTACCTACTTTGCCAGGCATCTGGCCAGCTCTGGCAGGAGACTGGATCAAGGCTATTTGCTTATCTGTTTTCAGGACATCGAGTGTTGTTTACCCATACAAAGCAAGGAGGAGATCAATGCAATTATGGAGAAAGCTTAATTTAGGAGAAGGAAAAGGAGGAGGAAGTGGTGGAAGATAGGGAAGGAGAAAGAAAGAAGACAAGGCAAATCTTGGAAAATGAGAAATCTTGCTTTCAATGAAATACAAATTTTATTTCCTAAAGTGTGACAATGACATCTTTAGAAAAGGTACTTCAGTGTTTTTAGTGGAGGGTTGAGAGCTTCCCCGGTGTATTTCAAGAAATAGTGACAAAAAAGAAAGACCTATCTGCCACTTAGTGAACATAGTACTGGGTACTGTCATTTTGGTGTTCGGTCACTGACTCGCCACCAGCTATATGCTATGGGATCAAGGGCCTGGAGATGTCATGTGCCCGGCCCAATTTCTCAGGGCCAATAGTTGCCTTAGAATCTGAGGCCACAGTTCAAAGTGTGTGGAAAGACCAGGAAATTTTAAACAATGCTGGCAACTTCGTGTTGAAACTCATCTATAAATAGTTCCCTGATGATCTCTAATTCCCGATGACTTGGTATAATGCGAGCTATTCAGCAATGTGATATGGATAGATATTTCCTTTTCAAAACATTGCACGAATACATGATTTCCTCCCTCTGTCCACCCTGTAGGAGAAGTAGGAAAAGAGCAAGGTAATAGGAATTTACCTCCAAGCTATAAAGCCTTCCTTTCCTTTTAGTAATCATGCGGGGGGGTAGTTCCTAGTTACTAAGGAGACAATAACAGACTCCATTAGGTTCAAGTACAACACTTGGGTTGCCTGGCTAGAGAATGCCAAAAAAGCGAAGGAAAATATTATCGTTGCTGAAATCATTTGATGTCTATGACTAATAAAAAACATGTCGGCAAACTAAATTTTTAGAAATGCCCAAAGGGCTTGGTTAGAGCTATGAATTAATGGCATACAGCAGTTCTGCCTGGAGAAAAGGGGAAAAAAAAAAAAAAGACAAAGATGTTAAACCCTTTTAAAATTTATCTGAATAACCGGCAGGTCCCAACAGAAATCAATTTAGGTTCTTTATTCAATTTTTAACTTAAATCTAAATGTCCCTTCCCCTTTCCTTTAGAGCTTAATAATAAAGTTTGCACATCTTGAGTCACAATCATCCTTGAATTCTAAAGGCCCCGCAGGCCTTTTTGACCCTCTTATGCAACATCCCACAAATTCTAGAGTTATTTTTAAGGGATCCCTGAAAAGTGTACCCACCTTAGAGACTTTGAGGGCTGAGATTTCTCATTTTCATGCATGTGCTGTGTCTCTCAGAGGCTGGAGGAAGCCAAAGGAGGAAAGAATTGGGGGTAAGCCAGACCTCTAATTACCTCTCGACCCAGGTCCCAGAGGTTACCATGGGCCTGCCTGAAGATGTTCCTCCAGTTTCTGCTTGATCATTCCCAGAGCAGGAGGCCTTTGCCAGGACCCATCCTATCTTGTTATGAATACAGCACTGATTGTTGGAGGGTACTTTCTCATGCTGTGCCAAAATCTGCCTCCTCTTGAATTTTTTACCCATTGTTCCCCATGGTATCTCTAGAATAATACTATTTAACTCAACTTCCTTTCCTCTTGACTAGTACCTTAGATTACTGAAGTCAGATGTCGTAACTCCCCTGTATACTGTCCTCTCCAAACTAAATATCCTCAGTTTCTTTCTCAGATCATATGGCAAATATACAAATATTATAATAATAATAAAGGCAAAGCATACGATCACTGTAAGAGAAAGACAAAAAGGTGGTCTCGAAATTGGATTTTTTTTTTTAAGATGTATTTATTTATTTTAGAGAGAGACAGAGCTCATGAGCAGGGGGAGGGGCAGAAGGAGAGGGGGAGAGAGAGAATCCCAAGCAGACTCCCTGCCGAGCAAAGAGCCAGACAGGGGCTCAATGTGGGTCTTGATCCCACGACCCTGAGGTCATGACCTGAGCTAAAACCAAGAGTCAGATGCTTCACCGACTGAGCTAACCCAGGTGCCCCTGGAAACTGGATTTTTTTTTTTTTAAAGGAATTAGGTTTTTTTTTAACTGAAAAGCTGAAATGTTTAAATGATATTGAGAAGCATCTCGTCTTTCCACTAAGACATAGCCATCAAGTCACTCTATCCATCAAGTTATCCTGTCAAAACAGAAATGTAGCTTGATAAGACTTTTTCTTGGTGACACCACACCAGATCCTGGTGGCCACCTCACCAAATCTCTCCAAGTTGCTTTTAGTTTTTGTTTTTGTTTATTTACTATCAATGCCTACTTTGAGAAAAGTTTCCAGAAAAGTACTGATCTGCATATGAATCATTGTGACACATTCTGAAAAGAATGTGAATACCATCTATTAAGAATTAAGAGAGAAGCAATGTAAGGAAACACAAACTTTCCTTCTTACTCCTCTCAGTATTTCATTATAAAAAATTTCAAATACAGAAAAGTTGGGGGCGCCTGGGTGGCTCAGTTGATTAAGCGACTGCCTTCGGCTCAGGTCATGATCCTGGAGTCCCGGGATCGAGTCCTGCATCGGGCTCCCTGCTCGGCGGGGGGTCTGCTTCTCCCTCTGGCCCTCCCCCCTCTCGTGTGCTCTCTCTCTCATTCTCTCTCTCAAATAAATAAATAAAATCTTTAAAAAAAAAAGAAAAAAAAAAAGAAAAGTTGGAAGAATTTTAGAGTAAACACCCATATACTTAATAACTAGACAAATTACCATTCTGCTATCTTCCATTACTCACCTATCTATCAGTATCTCTTTCCATCCATCACCCCATCTTACCTTTTTACATATGTCCATGTAAAGTGCATTCATCCACACACTTAACCCTCATGCATCAGTTTGCACACCCTTATCATTATCGGTTCTTTTCTGATACTTTTAATTAGCACTCTCTTCTGAATCCCTTTGCCACTCTTGCCCTTATTTCTCATTTCTGTATCATTCCTCCCACTTTCTAGCCCCAAGGTTCTAAATGGTAAAAACAAAGTATGAAAAATCTGAGCACGGGACAGTCTTGAAGTAGCATCAGGAAAGGACGCTGAGGACCATAAGGGGTCTCACAGGCATTATCCCCCCAGGCCTGGGATGGAGGAGGTCCTTGTGAACAAGCTGACACAAACCAACTTACCGGGGGTGGTGGGGGGCGGTAATTGATGAGCATGCCAACCTAGTAATTTACTATGGGAAACATAGCTAGCTATCAAATACCCAGACCCACGTATTTGTTGATCAGCTCAATCTCTTTCTGAACTAACCTACAGAACAGGTCAAATTGTGAAGGCTTTTGGTGAACAGAGACTCAGAGGACAGGAAATAGTAAGAAGGTCTTAGTGACATGGAGCCTTATCAGCGTTGATGTTTCAACAGCTGGCCCGCACTGTGCCTGACACCAAAGGGCTGCTTTGTAACTAGTACAAAGATGAAATGAGTATGTGAATACTGACTATACTCTAAAAGAACTGCTGAACAGACCAGGAACTCGTGGTGTGGATCAGGGCACCTCTCTAATGCCTGGACTGTGCTGGTGAACTATGCCGGATTCTACCCCTCTAACCCCCGTTAAAGAATTTCCATGACTACTATTCTCATTTGAATAATACATTCTCTTTTAGCCACATGTATGCCATTAATTCAGCTTTCGTTAATCCTAATCCTGCTTTGGTCTGAAAGACAATTTGTCTTTAAAATGGGTGGTCTATGTCTATTGAATCCCATCTTTGATGAACTGATTTTACCCGCTTTACTCTCAAAAAAAAAAAAAAGGAAGTGATTCCCTACTACCTGAGGTTTCCCCTGATGTGCAAAAACCATTCCTTTCCCTATCTCAAGATTTATGTCTGATAAGAAATGTTAGTCATTTATATTCTGGGCTTCCTAATTACCAGTCCACAAAGACTTGGCAAAGTGAGCTCTTCAGTGGAAAGGCAACAACACATAAGTGTAAATACAACACTTTTCACAACAGTTTTTCCGCAGTGACAGATAAATCTAATTCTGACAAATTGATTTCATTTTGAAATCCACAAAAGAGCTTTCTAGTCATAAAATCTCCAGGTGAATCCTTTGGTTAGGTAACAACTTCCTCAAGTAGTTCTTTCAAAGACTTAGATGTCATAAATCAGACTATTTTACAGCAAGCAATTCCTGCCTTCTATTGCTTAACGATTTATACCCCTGACCACTTTCCCTATATAGATACCCCAGTAAATATCTGTAAACGTCAGCATTTCATGGTAGAATCACACTCTTCAGGGTCTACTGGAATGCACACCTTTATGGTATTAGGGTAGAAAATGACACAGAAGCAAGGCTCTCTGAAATATGTTCACTACTTCACGTGAGTTTACTTACAGACTGAAAAAAAAATCAGACACTTTTAGGCATTGGCACCTCCGTGGTCAAATGCCAACCACCAACTAGAGTTGCTCTCTAATTGCCTCTATTATAAGCAAACAAAATACAAGGTTCAGATGCAGATTAAAACCCTTCAAGAGGGTAAAAGATACTCTGATGTAGAGAGTGGCTTTCGTCGCTGGGGATAGGAACGCTCTGAGAGGGGCTCACGCACTCTGTTTCAGAGATCTCAGAAAGGACTTAAGCTAGATAAACAGGGAGCAGTTCACCGAAGCTGGCCCGCAAAGGCCATGTTTGTTCAGACTTCATCAGTTCTTTTTATTCCTTTGATATGTCTGTCTCTAGTGACGGAAACTCTTATTTTTTTTTTTCAAGAAACTAAAGCACAAAAGGAAACTGAAAAAGCTGCAAACGGATTTGGCAACAGCTAAGCAAGAGGCTGCCATCACAGTTCTGGAGCTCAATGAGAAGATAAGGACGCTATGTGAAGGGAAGCCAGCCCCTAGAGGTCAGTATTACCACGTGACCAGTCGCACCCCAGCCCTCAGGCCTGCGTGAGGTATATGGTTTTATTGGCCACAGAGGAAAAGGCAGGGCCACCGTGCCAGGGAGCGTCCTGGCCTGGCCTGGCCTGGCTTGACCTCCATCCGCATGAACAGCGGACATGACACAAATTATTGACTCCAGGCTGGGTTCGCTTTCACTGTACGTGAGGTAGGGAATGAACAAGGAGTTCCTTAGAGGAGAAGTCTCTGAAGCTGAAGAGCTGGACTAAATAGATCTGGTAAGTGTCTTTGCACAAAAGCTGGGTGGCTGGAGGGAAGGGGAGAGTCTAAGGAAGACCGGAGGGATGAAGCTCTGGAGTGGAGTGAAGAGAGAAATTTGCCTTCAAGTGTAGACAGGCTTGTATGCTCGGGCAGGCAAAGGGAAGTGGAAAAGGGAGTGTTTGAACAACCGGCCAATGAATGAGCCAGAAACGAGCAGGGAAGGCTGGGTGAGGAGGAAATCTGGGTGGTTCAAAGAATTGTAATGGCCACTATGGTTTGGAGTTTTGAACAAGTCTTCTCTAAGGGACTATAAACACACGCTCGGGGAGGAAAGCCCCTCCGACTGCTGTCATTAGGAAAGATACGAGTTGGGGCTCCCGGGTGGCTCAGTCGTTAAGCGT